>NC_056725.1:883831974-883864474 GCF_019279795.1 Protopterus annectens
GGATGAAAGGTGTGCCACGTAGAATGACTTCCTGACTACTGTGGAGATGTGGCTATCAAAGGAGGGACTACTGTCCACCTGGGTCCCAAGGTCTCTTATCATGCACTCTGTGTTAAGTAGATTTCTGCCTATGTGGTAGTTCATGGGTACAGAGTTTTTACCAAAGGGGATGACACTGCACTTTTTGGCATTGAGCTTGAGTCCATGGCTCTGACATCAGGCATCTGTCTCAGTGAGGCCCTTCTGTAGGATGTCCACATCATTTGGGGACTTGACTATGGCTCCTAGTTTGCAATCATCTGTGAACTTCATTAGTCAGAGGCCTTCTGTGTTAGTCTGTACTTCAGAGAAGTAGATACTAAACAGGAGAGGTCCCAGGACGGAACCTTCTGGTACTTGTCACTGCTTTGAGGTCAGATTTGGAGTCTGCAACTTTTACTGTGTGGGTTCTGTCAGTGAGCCAGTTGGCAACCCATCTTGTGACATAGGGATTTATACCTAGTTGAGTGAGTTTAGCTATAATTCCAGAATGGGGGATGGTGTTGAAAGTCTTGGTGAGGTCAAGATAGGCTGTGTGAACCACCTTACCCTCATCCATGGCTTTGGTGACTGCCTCATAGAAGTTGATCAGGTTCAGGAGGCATGATCTGCCTTTCCCAAACCCGAACTGTGTGGGATCCAGAGTTTGGAGGTTACCAATGTCTTTGTTTATGAGTTCCATAATGATACATTCCATGGGCTTGCAGACCAGGATCATCAGGCTAATAGGTCAATAGTTCCCGGGATCAGTGGTGACTCCCCCTTTGTTGAGTGGATATATATATATATAGATATAGATATGTGTGTATATACATATATATATATATATATATATATATATATATATATATATATATATATATATACACATATACATATATAAATACATTTTCCCCACTGCTGAATGACTGTGCTGCATGATATGTTTGAGAAAACATCTAACATATCTACAGCTCAGATGGCTTAGTGGTAACTTGCTGTGGCTATGGTGTGCAGGGTCCTGGATTCAAGGCTTGCAAGGGCTGATTATTTTGTTGCTGGGCAGAACAAGGGCTGTTGGATACAGAGGGATTAAGGCACTTTTAAGCAGATCTAAGCGGGTTTGTGTGGTGGTAAGGAATGCTCACTTCCGGTTAAATATGCTTACAGACAGCCTTAAATTGGTTAATCTGTGTAGGCATTTCTTAGTGCTGCGCAAACAGGTTTAATCCCACTTACTACTGGTTTAAAGTGCTTACTTCTGCTTACCCCCGCACTAATTTCTTTAAAAGAAAAGAAAAAAGGGGTGATAGGAAAGTGGTGAAAAAGAGAGCATGCAGAGGGAAAGAGAATAGGGAAAGTAGCTAGGGATTTGCAGAATGGGTATAGGGAATGTCATAGCTGTCCATTTTTTCTACAGCAACAGTTGTGCATATATAGGTTCATATGTTCATAGGTAGGTACTAGGCTATCGGCCCTGGGGCCTATACAAGCCCAGCCAAAAAGGTACCCTGGCTTTTGCCCCCCAAGAAAATTATTTTCCTGTGCCACTGGCAAGCAGAGCCACAGAGGTGATCCCTGGGGTGAATTTCCTATTTACAATCTAATCATCAAGATTTTTCTTGAAGAGTGCTAATGAGGAGATTTGTTTGATATAGATAGGTAGTTTATTCCAGAGTATGGGAAGTCTCTGGGGCAGGAATCTATCCCTCCGGCATGTTCTGTTTATTATGGTGACAAGGTTTAGGTCCCTAGAGCATGTAGCTCGGAGGGATTGGGATTTCTGTAAGTGGAGCATATCCAACATCTCTGGGTTTGACATAGCTTTGTATGTTAGGCAGAGATCACCTCTGAGTAGGCGATATGCGACGGAGTAAAGCTGGAGTTTTTTTAGATGGTCTGCGTAGCATCTGTTTGAGGCCGGTAATCCTCTTTGTGAGGTATTTCTGCTGCCTTTCCAAGTTGTTGTAGATGTCTTGTGAGGTACATACCAAAATTGGCGTTGTACTCTATAATGGGTCTAATTCATATATTCTGAATTTGGAGGTATATTTGGACACTCAAACCCCTGAGGGAGGAGTGAGGACAACAATAATGTTTTGTAAAGCAAATTAGACCAGATTACATTGTCCAGTGGACATGTGCGCAAAATGGACAGCTATGTGTGAGATGAAATTTTTTTGGGAGCAGACTGCCCTTTTTTTTTTTTTTAAGGTTGGGGAAGGATAGTAGGTATATTTGGGGAGGTAGGTTGAGTAGGAAGACAGACAAGACAGCATACAGGGGAGGTATATGACACATGGGGGTAAACGCCTTGGACGGAGAGGGGTGTTTGGAAACTGAAAGCCCATGAGCCCCCAAATGGAAACAGTGGGACGGAGGTCCCCATCCATGGGTAGTCACCACTGCACCTTCACAGCCCCAAAGATGGCTGTGCTGTGTACTGATCAGGAGGGGCAGGCTGACCCTCTAATTGCACCATGCGGCCCTCAAGCTGGCATTACAGATCTCCAAACTCCTTTTGGAGCTCACTAAGCACCATTTCCTGGACCTGGCTTTGCATGATGATATCCTGTCCATGCCCGCTCCCAGGGGAGGACAAGTTCCATCCCCTGAGGTGGTTCCAGCTGAAGGTGGTGCAGGACCAGCAGATGAGGAGGTCCTGGGGTGTGTCCCAGATGTGCTGGGGTCCAGTGCCAAAGCCAGATGAGGTGGGAGAGGTGGGTCTGCTGGGACCGGCCTTCCTATACGTGCTATGGTGTTGCAGTATTAGAACATATATGGGTTAGTACTAGTCAACGCAATCCAGGATTAGTTATAACAGCATGCATAGATATTCCCATTAACCCAAAACAACAGATTTGGAACAGTTGCATAGCAAACAGAACACATGCATATATGGAACCACAGTGGCCATTACAACAGCATGCAGGTTACATTGATAGCAACAGCCTACCAATGATAGCATTTCAACATGGAACATTAATAGAAACACATTTCAATATTTGTTGAAAAATAGGACATATGTCCCAATGGTAGGTTTGGTGTAAAACATACCCATTGATTTGTTTGTTTAGATTATGTCAGTTAACAACTTGTATATCCTTGCAGTTCTCACAACTTTAATGATCATTGCTCTAATCATTACTCTACAGGTATTACTGCAATAACCTATGGACTTGGTTTGTCCAGTGGTATGTTTGTACACAGTGTATAATTCATCCATCGTATAGCTACTTTCTACTTTTCTTACATGGAAGACCTGTTGGGGGGAATGTTTTTTAACACTACCTGACTGTTTCTACACATATTCCCAAAATCCTAGTTAAAATTATGCATACAGCTTATTACCACACCCGAGATTTGAACCATGGCTGTGCCTGCTAAAAATGCAACAATTTGTGCTTCATTAGAGTGAGCTATTTAGAAACTGCAGTTTCTTTCTTCAGTGTTTTCTGTCTAAGTCTCTCTTGGTTGTACAATGTGACCTTGTAATTACAACATTCTTATACAAACATTCTAGACATATTTTTATGTAATACTGTGTGGGAAACAGTGGTTAACACAACATTACTATTCAAATATCATATCCTGGTGAATGCAACATGTCAGGCCATACAATACCAGAGTAAATACAACCAGTCCAGGATTTAGAGCTTTATTGCCAGGCAGTTATACTTTTATTTAAATATGACCTATATGGGACTATTACTATCATATTGTCTGGTTTATTCAGTACAAACCATACACATTTTTTATACTGCCAGGTGACATTTTACTCCTTTATATTTATTTGGTATGACTATGACTACTAAAAGCAGGATTGTTACTCGCCAGCCTCACAACACAGCCTTTGCAACCTGCTGGCATGGGCTTCCTGGTTCACAGCTGCTCAGCTGGAGCTGTAATGAAAATAGGGAAACATTTATGCATACCTATCCATCACATACACAGGCTGGACTTTGGTAAACATTTATTGTTATGAATACTTGCACACTGCTGGGACATCTCTCCTCTCTCTCTCTCTTGCTTCTTGGTCCCACTGTTCCAAGAGCTCCTTCTTCCTCTGTTTCAAGTCGGCATAGTGGTGCTGGACCTGTTCACCAGTTCGAGGGATACCAATGACACTGGTGAGATCGCAGGTGAGACTTTCCCAGGCTTCCACTTTATATTGGGAGCCTTGGTACTGGTCCTGCAGCAGTCTCATGTCATGTTTTTTTTTACCAGGAGTCCTACCATGACCTTGGACTCCTGTATGCCCCAGTACTGAGCCCAAAGTGCATGCCCTCTCCAACAGCTGCCGTACTACCTACAGTGGAGAGCTGCAACCAGTTATGAGCTGTATTCCCACCTGCAGGGTTTAAATATGGCTGATTTCCCACCCTTTGCCATGATTGGATGGTTTTGAAAATGCTGAACTAAGCTAAGCTACGGGCAAACCTGCTTAGCTGAAGTTGCCAGTGCTTAGAGGGGCGGGTTCAGCATTGGTTACCAATGAGCCAATCCACTTAGCTGGGCTATTCATTGCTTAGTATTCATATGTACGCAATGCTTACACCCAGTCAGCATAGCTCTGCAATGCTTAGCATTGCTTATGTTTAATTAGATTGGACTACCATCTGTATGATATTGATTCATCATTCATTACATAATATATATTTATTTACCTTTCCTGACATCCCCCAATGTGCTGTGATTAATTTATTCTTGTGTTACTATACTGTATGGGGCACTTGTTTTTACATGGGGGCTTCACTACTTTATTACACTGACACCTCACATCTGGGCCTAATACACTACTCTGGTTGAGAAAAATAAGTTACTTCCTACATAAATATACAAATAAATTAAAATTGTAATGTTTACACATACAAAATGGAAATGGTTTTGGTGAGGCTTGAATCATGAATAGCTACATGCAAGCTGTATGCTCTAAACACTACACTTTTGCACTTATGCTTATGCTGGATGTCTATTGCTTTTTAATTCATCCTGCCATTTCAGCAGGGCTAAGCATAGCTAAACAACGAGCACACCCCCACAGCTATGCTTAAACTTTATTGAATATGTGAAAAAAAATATTTGTTGTGTATTTTACTTTGTACCCGTCAGGATATCCATGCTAAAGCTGAACCTGTTATTCTATCAACTTTCTGGCTTTGTAGGGATGATTGTCTCTTATGGCTTTGTCCAGATTCCTTACTCTGATGGGTTGGGAGGTGTGCGCTATGTGCTCCGTACCCTACCAAATATTAATGCTTATGCTAAACCTGTTATTCTATCCACTTTCTGCCTTTGTAGGGATGATTTTTCCTTATGGCTTTGTCCAGATTTCTTACCCTGATGGGTTGGGGGTGTTACAAGCATTCTCGCTCAATTTAAATTGCCATACAGCAATTCTAGTGTACAGGGGGCGTGTGAATTGTGAGACCACTGCTGTCAGACACACCCCCTGCACTCATACACAGAACCATGTTCGTTTTGCAGTGCAGCAGCATGCCTTCATGAATATGCATGGTGCACTGCCGTGCTGCACAGAATAAGCTATTCCTGCACAGAGGTTTACTGAATCCTGGGGTCTGTCTTAGTTGACCTGGGTGAATGGTGATAGTTTACCCTATACTCTCTCTCACATAGCTAATGACTCCTTCAATCCCTTTCCAAACAGTCATAAATATACCTTTGAACAGTGAGCTCAAAGGGATGATGTCCAATTGATATCCACATGTCCACTGCTGGTCAGTGATGATGCAGGAATAATTTAGAAATACGTTTCTGCAATTCTCTCAAAAAAAACTCCATCTATCCACTGCATTATTTTTTTCTCTAGATAATCCCAGCTCATTTATAATTACATAGGGTGTATCAAGTCCCTCATTGTAAACAGTCCAGGTAGAAACACTCTGGGGTGTGGAATCATTTCTTCAATGTTCCATTTTTGTATGCTCTAGACGTCATACTTATCAATGGAGTCAGCCAGAAGACAATTTCTAAAACTCTTGACTTGGTAAAGTACTTGCTGTTTGTCATAATAATTTTTATCAACAATTTTACAAAGGTACTGTAAGTGTTCAAAATTAGAAAAAAAACCTCTTACCTACCCATTGCAGTGCCTGCTCTGCTCAAGATCCTTTAGAGTTTTAGTGGATAGTGCAGCCCTTATACTAAATAAGGTAATAGGAGCTTTAAAATACCATCAACACCATGGTCCATAAGTAATAACTTTTACAACACAGGAAAGATTACATCCTTATGGCAATCATAAATGTATTATATGCATCTACTGCCAATGAAACTTAGCAGTATTGCTCATGAACCTGATATAGTAACCATGATTGCACTTGCTGTAGCCCGAGATTTAAAGAACATTATAAGGGAAGCAACTAAACACATGCATAAAATACTTGAAAGATATTCTAGAGGATGGCATGTGTTAGTGATTGACTATAAAATGGTAGGTTGTAATCAGCTAACAATGCATCTAGAGCTGGAGCATTTTAAGTTCATAAGCAAGTTTATACACAAGCATAGGAGCACAGGCCAAGACAGCCAAGAAGCTTCTTAGCCACACCACCCTTGTAACGATAAGAACAGCCTAGTTCCCTTTGGATGGGAGATTATTATCTTTAATGCCAGACATGAAGTTACGGTTACCTATCTAGTTATCAGGGTTTATTTTTTAAGTTTAGTGTTCACCTTCTAAGGCATCTTTGCTTTACAATTGACTTAAGTTCCTATTGTCCTCCTAATGTTAAAATTGCAAGTGATTTTGCATAAAATGAAGATTATAGTATGTTTTATTTTTTAGTTTCATTGTTTACTCCTTTTGGTTCTATACAAATCCCCCTACAAAAAAAAAAAATATATATATATATATATATATATATATATATATATATATAGTCAAGTAAGTGTGACTGTCATCTTTACAAATGCAACTTTTTATTTATATTAGGTTTCACTACTACATCATCACAAATGTTAATTGTCAATATAAGGTGTTCCGGGCTGGCTGCAAGACATAGTTGACAATTTGTCTTTCTAGGAAGTAGGATACGCCTACTGTTGCATTTATTTTAGAAATACAGTAACCTATTAATTGAATTAGATAGTTATACATTGTAGCTTTAGTCATTCATGATGTTATGGCAGGAAGTTTCAGCTCCAAGAAAAAAAATGTAGGGGGCACTACCTGTCAACAAAATAAAATACATAAGCAACATACATTTTGCATAGCCCCCCCATTCGGTAAAAACTATTTGCAAAATGTGGTGGGGCTATGCCCCCCATGCCCCCTTACTTAATATTCTCACTCTAGGGGTCACACTGCAGTGAGGCAGGGGCTATATTTAATTTTCGACCAAATGGAATTCGACCAAATGAGCTTTCACTCAAATTAACTTGAAGTGAAGTGGACTGCCTGAAATAATTTTTGACCAAAGAAAGTAGACCCGTATATAATATACCTTTGTCCCAGCTACACACCAGTGAACAATAACGTATACAAAAGCTCCAGAAAGACAAATAATCACATCAGAGTCCAAGAGGATGCCTCATGGAATTCTCAACCCTGAATGGTGAGTCAACTGTCTTGCAAATTGCAGTCATGAATTCTAATCAAAACATGGCTCAGATGTCTTCTTTCAGTAGCTGAGAAAGATTCCTCATGTACTTATCCTTTGGTTGGGAAAAAGAAGTATTTTAGTCAGTTCTTTGTAAACTTATAGTATATGTTTTCAAGGATGGGATCATGAAAAGTGATCAAACCACTTATAAGCAGATCAAAACTGTCAGCAATGTGTGAAGATTGGAGGAAGATGGACGAAGGCTGCCAGCCTAGTCAAATAGAATTTGATACATAATTCTATCAACTGTATAAATAAATGTAAAATACAGGCTTGTGTTTTTAAATGAAAGAAAACACTGTAAAATGTGAACTTCAAGATTGTTGCAACATTGCCATCTGTTGTAAGGAAAACCAAGCCAAGCATTTCAAATGTGTCTTTAGAAGGTGAAAAGATCTTATGAATCTTTCTGATGTTATACAAGTCCGCTCTAGTGAGTCTGGATGAAGGTTTCATTCCCATTGTTTTAAGCTTAAAGTTAAGGGCCAGAATTCACATGTAGAAGGTGCTATATTGCTCTGGTTTCTGCTAGAGTGTATATGTGAAATGCCTTGTATTGTTATAGTTTCCTGAGCAGGTGTTAGCTTGCTAAATAATGCATTTTGTGGCCTGAGAAAACCTAAGTGTCAAAATGATGAAATTTGGGAGGGCCTCAGTAGAGCTGTTGGTTAGTGTTTAAAAACTATTGTTCGGTAAGCGTCAGGTGACTGTAAGCACTTTAATCTTGGACATCTAACCCAGCACTTCTTGCTCTTTATGTGTGTAAGTAAGATAATAGCACTGTGATTTATCTTAGGAATAGTTAAACTTAGAAGAAAGTTAGACTAAGTATTTTTCATTGAAATCAGGTCTTTCCTATGATATTGTTTTAAGGTTCTGTGTGATCTCTGAACTTGAGTAGCATTGTACTATAGTAGTTTTGTCTTGTGTTTTAATTATTTATTATTAAATATTTTAAAACCTTTACCTGTGGCTGGTTTATGTAGAGATAATTTAACCTCTAAAGTACATTACATATTTACAGATTTTACTAAGTCACTCCAAATTAAGCTTTGACTGCTTAGTCATACTACCATTGGATTATAATATTGCCCAGTAATAATTGGACACCCTTTTAAGGGCCTTTGGGTAGCTGATAAATTAATAAGCTGGTGATGGCAGTAATTACTACCGTATAGTCTGGGTAAAGGGGCACAGCTGGATAATCTGTGTCAGCCTTTCCCAGGTGTGTCTGTGAAGGTGTATAAATACTTATCTCAAAGTGTGGGTGTGTGTCAGCTACCTGGGCAGGGACACGAAGCACTGGTTGGACAGAGAGGGTACTGGAGGTTAGCTTGCCAGCTAGACTGAGATCTGGACCCTATAGCTGTGCCAGTAGGGAGTCTTATTGGGGAACTGTTGAGCAAGGGAGAAACCAGCCCCAGAATGACTGTGATCCCTGTGTGCACTTAAGGGAAATTGTACTTTACTGTGTGTATTAGTTATCCTTTCCTCATCTAGAAGTCGCCCTCTCTGGTGTCAGCAATGAGGATTGACGCTCCTTGATTTCTGAGCCAGGGCATGGGCATCACACAATGATTTATTAAATCTCTAGTTTACATACATGGTGAAACAACAGCACAATAAAGTAACAGGATATTTTTAGAGGGGTCAAATGCCATTGCACATTACTTATAGGTAACTGTGCCTCCACCAATGAAATATTACAATTTCAGGGGTTGCAAGACTATGTGAAAGGTATCCTAGGGAAGACAGCTCCTTCTTCCCTAAGATCATGTGATGTCTGATTTGTAATATTAAAGCAAGAGGTAGTATAAGGTGTCTTGCACCTCAAAAAGAATGTCTGATTATTGTATTTTATTTTGCTATTGATGTCCACATCAGAAAAATGTCATTTCTGTATGCTAGTTTCATCTATTTCTGTGTTACTGAAATCTGCTTCAGTAAAATGTCATTAAGTATAATTATTTAACCAGAAGAGTGATTAACAAGGAGTAAATTTGCATTAAAGTGCCAGTATGTACATGCATATGCTTATATGCAAATAGAAGGATACAAACCTTTGAGCAAATAGCCTCTAAACCTGCTCCCTGGTTTGATGTGTCAGACACAACAGTGCCCTCTGTCTGATAATTAATTAATTAATTAATAAACAAACCATATAACTGGTTTATGGTGACACAATGTATAAGAAAAATAGAAATTCTTAGAGTATTTAAGAAATGTCTGGGCAACTGGCTAGGCACTAGATTCTATTACACTACCTTAATTGATGACAGACTCTTTGAAGGCCTTTCTTAAGTTCCGAGCTTGAATGTAAATTACATTGAACACTGTGTAACACAAAAAGAAAAGTTAATAAATAGGTTATTTGATGATTATATACATGAAGATTAAAGAAATGGAAACAGCAAAGGAAAACACCTTACAGCAACAACCTAAGCCTTGTTAGATACAATATAAAGAATATAAAGTATTACCACACTGCAGCTGCCATGCACACACTGCAGTACCTGCATCCACACATGTAACACCTCCTGCAAGTCAAAGAATAAACTTATGTAGATAGCTGACTGAGGGGAAAAAATAACTTCCAAGGCCAGTAGAATCTAAGGATGATGTGAAATTTGCCTGTACCAGTTTAGTACAAGTAAGATGGAAAGATATATGTTTACTTTAACCTGTTCATCTTCTCATGCTACACTCATACAGGGGTACACATGTGTTTAGAATCTGTTGTTATATTATGCAAATGGCAATACATTTGTGATATGTCAGCCATGCCATTGTAATGACAAATCAAGAAGCCATTTTATTATTTGCATCAGACAGCAGAAGTCAAGCAAACATCCACTACAGCATGTGGGCAAGTAGAATCTGCCAAGCTGGTGACAGACATGGTGCCATATGTTCAATGAGTTCCACATTAATGCCAAGATGATATTATAAATTACACAATGTAGAATACATATATCTGCTGATATCTGCTGTATCATGGATCATGGGTGCTTTAGGTGAGAACATTATAGAGAGCAGAGTCATAAACCGATGATGAAGATGTGACATACCAACACTTTTGCACAGCATACAGCTTTTGCACTTTTTAGTGGCACCTGAAAGAGTAGTGACACTACAACACACATGCAGATAGAAGGTATGGCACAGAATGCTCACTGTGAGACAGCATGGAAATTATTAACCAAATGTCTACACAACATAGATTCATAGGCAATTACTAGGCTAATGTCCCTGGGGCCTTAACAAGCCTAGCCATGCAGAAAACCTGAGTACCCATATTTATCGTGTATGGATGGTCAGTTTTTGAAGAGCAATTCTGTGAATAGTACTGACTACATCTGTCCATGAGGGACATAGGTGCCAACCCTGAAGTGAATTTATGGTCACCCACCAGTTGTTAAGGTTGCACTTGAATAGGGTTATTGAGGAGCTCAGCTTCACATGGAGTGAGAGCTTATTCCAGACTAGTAGCAGTCAATGAAATATATATATATATATATATATATATATATATATATATATATATATATATATATCTGTCTCTCCAGTCTGTTCTGTTAATATCACAGGCTAGGTTGAGATCCCTGGAGCGAGTTGTTATTGTCCCATTTGATTTTGGATGTGCAGCAATTTCATTAGGCCAGGGACTAAGACTGATCTGTTGGCCAGGCATAGGTTGCATCTCAGAAGCCTGTATGATACAGAATACAGTGGCAAGGCTTTCAAGTCTGTCCATGTGTGTTATATTTTAGATGCCTTGGATTCTCTTGGTAAGAAATCTCTGTGATCTCTTTAATTGCTGCAGGTGTCTGATGAGGTACATGCAAAAGGAACATTCTGCTCAATTGGTGGTCTGATAAGAGTTGAGTACAGTGGACCTATAACCTCCCTAGTCTTTGATGCGATGCCGTTATTTATGAGGTGCGCAATGTAGAATGCTTTCCTTAACACTACCAACACATGGTGATAAAAGTTTAGGATGCTATCAACTTGTGTTCCTAAATCTTGCACCACTGAGTTACAGCTTAGAGGGGTGCTATCTATGTCATATTTTACAGAGGCTGCATCTTTGCCAATGGGATAATGAGGCTTTTTTTTGCATTAAGTTTGAGTCCATGAGTTTGTCACTGGTCATTTGTCTGCATTAGCCCTTTTTAAAATATGTTAATATCATCTGAAAACTCTATGATTGCACCCAGTTTACAGTCATCTGCAGACCTGGTAAGCCACAAGCCATCCACCTTAGCCTGGACTTTGGAGAAATAGATTCCAAACAGTAGGGCGCTGAGCACAGATCCCTGTGGTACCCCACTGGTAACTGATCTGTTGGTTGAGGTGGACTCTCCAGTTTTGACAGTGTACATTTTATCATTGAGCCAGTTTGCTACTGATCTAGTAATGTATGGATTAATCCCTAGCTGAAAGAGTTTCTGTATGATGCCTGAATGGAGGATTGTATCAAATGCCTTAAATCCAGATAAGTGGTATGTACCATTTTGCCCTCATCCAGGAACTTGGTGACATTCTCAGAGAAGTTTACCAGGTTTAATAAGCAAGATCTGCCCTTGACGAAACCAAACTGAGTTGGGTCAAGAGTTTGAAGGTCGCCTATGTCTGTGGATGAGGTCCATGATGCTTTTTTCCATGGCCTTGCAGATAAGGCTAGTCACACTTATGGGTCGACAGTTCCCAGGTTCAGTTGATGGACCCCCTTTGTGTAAGGGGATTACTGTCGCTGTTCTCCACTCTGCCTGGATAAAGCCTATTATCAGGCTTGGTTAAACAGTGCTATGAGTGGATCCACTATGTCTTGTGTTAGATTATTTAGTATGCAACCTGGGATGTTATCTGGTCAATGGAAGCTGTGTTTTTAGTCTTGGAGAGTGCTTGTATGACCTATTCTTTAAAGATACTCAGTAAATGACTGGTGTCGGGAAAGCTTTGAGGTATGACAGGAGGGGATGGGGGGGGTGAAGTTATTGCTAAATCTGTCAGCTAGCAGGTTAGCAGTTTCCACAGGTTCTGTGTAAGTGGTGCCATCCATTATAAGTTCGGCACATAGCTGGGTATTCCCCTTTAGATTTCAGATGTAGTCTTGCAATTGTCTTTAGCTAGGGATGCTAATTTAGACTTATAGTTAGCCTTGAAGGACCTAACAAGATATCTGATTTGCTTGCTCAAGCTGTGGAGGGTATTCTTCCCCTGTTAAGTTTGTTCTCTTCTGATCTTAGATAGCAGATTCTTTCTTTTATTGTGTAACTTATTTATGCTTGGAGGCTTGTTTTTTTGGGTTGACTTGGTTTTGTTCCTGGTTGGTACAGCCAAGTCAATGCATTTATTTAAGTGGCTATATAGGGCACTTATACATTCCTCTGCATAGGGGACATTGATGTCTATGTTGGCAGGGGCTTTGAAACTTTTTATGCATATCTTAGTAGGCAACAGTTAGCTTTGGAAAATGTTTTTAGTTTTATTTCTAAGAGGGTGTCAGGTTGGATTTTTACTTCAAACGGGACAGATTTATGGTCAGACCTTACTAGGGTGGGCAACACACAGGAGATAGTGCAGTGGCCTACCATGTTGTTGAGCACAAGGTCCAGCACATTTGATCCCCTTGTGGACCAACTGTTCCAGGGAATTTGAATTAACAAAGTCCAGGAACCTTGTTGCAGTCATATTTGTGCTCATGTAAGTTGCCCAACTGATGGAAGAATAGTTGAAATCTCCTATGACAAAGGTATTAGGCTATATGCTGAGTGACTCAAGCAAGTCCAAGTAGGCAGTGTGCTTCTCCTGGTTCATGGTGGGGGACCTGTAGCTAGCAATGATGTGGAAGGGTATTTTCCTATAGTTAATTGGACCTGGAGTAGCTCAAGGTAGGCATACTGTTTTACCAATCTCAAGGTGTATTTGAATTTATTGAAGATGGAAACCCCTTTTTCTTTATTTTTTCATGCTCAATTTGGGGTCTGAATATGTCAAAGACATTAATTATAACCTTGTACAGCTGAGGTGCTCTCAGCAGCCTTGAACCGAGTCTCTGTGACTGCACAAATGTCAACATCTTCCAGGGAGTGCTTCCAGGATGTGCACTTTACTGCTTAGGCTCCTAACATTAAGCAGCATGACCTTGAGTTTGTCTTTAGCAGTTTTCCGGAGATTTTGTTATTTGGACTTTGCCTAAAAAAGGCACTATGGGGAAGACAAGGATCTTTGCCAGTGTCTGAAAGCCTTGAGAAACAGGTGAAGAGCATCTGGGGCAAAGCAGGATGGACTGTCAACCATGTCCTCTCAGGCACACAGATACTGGATTCCCCTGGAGTGACACTAAAAGCTAAGCCAATTATTGAAATCAATAATTTTTTGTCTGTATTTTGGCATCATCCTTGTTGAAGGTAGAATGCTGTTTAGGGCTGGAGACATACCTGCCTGGGACACATAATGAGAGAGTTTAGCCATGTCTCTCTTCATAGAATTGTCCAGAAAGGTATATCTCAAGTCATTCACACCAACATGTACTATGACAGAGTCATAACAGTAATTGTTGCTGAGTGACTTGAGTGCATGTGATGATTTGATGGATCCTAGCACCTGATAGGCAGCTGACTGTGACCTTCTCCTTGTTTAACCTGGTGAGCGGGATATCCATGTGTCTCACTACTGAGTTGCTTATAACCAGACATTTGGTTTTGAGGTGTTTTTCTTATGTGCTTTGATGTTGGGACATTGATATGTGTATTGTTATGTGTGGTGGCGGATTCTGTTGGTGTGCCTGTGTGTGTATGTTGTTTGGGATTGGGTGGTCTCTGATCTTTTTGTAGGCTCTTAATGAGTACATCCACATATGTTAGTTTATGTGTTTTGACCATCTCTTGTGTTGGAGAGAAGATGTGTGTGCTGATAACCTGTTCTGTGTCATGTTTGTTGTTTTGTGAGAGGACTGATTTTAATCTCATAGTATAGTTATAGCTCTCAAATATTGTATTTGTTTGCATTATGAGCAAGTGGTTGTCAGTATATATGAGGCAATTGCTGCACTGCCTTAGAATGCCCATGTCAATCAGGATGGTTGGAGAAATGATGAGAAAGAGTCTGTCCATGAGGGCAGGTGTATGTTGTAGTCACTAATGGGGATTGGGCTTCATTGATTGACTGTTAGACTAACAAATGACTGTTATTCCGTGAAAGGCTAAGGGTGGAAGATTTTATCCACACCTCAGAATGTGCAGCTGTGTTGCTCATAGGACAGCAATGCACAGTTGTGGCTTTAAGGATGATTTTGTAGTAGATGTCAAGGAAAATTTTAAATTACTAATCATTTACATCTATATACCACAATGCCAACCCATGTTGCATGGTGTGCAGTGCTGTAAAACAAGTCTAATACAAACTAGCCAATGGTAGACCCCAAAGCTGAGCCCTATTCCAACAGTCCCCAACTCAGAGGGGTCCTGTGCTGAACATTTCTGCCACAAGGGTGCAGGAGAGCCTTCCTAATGTAGGGCGCCTTGTTTTAGTGCTCAATTTCTTTCAAGCAGTCTGGATTCAGCAGATCTGATCTAATCTGTACTAAGGATATACAAAGTACTAGGATACAAATAGTAGAACAGAACAGCCAAAGCTGCTACTCAAATCTGTAAAGCAGACGCTAAAGAAAAATATGTTAACTGACAAGGCAGTATGCCTGTCCAGAGGTGGCAATACATAACTTACAGTTGTGATTTACCAAAGAGTACTCAGTGCTAACCATATTAAGCAATATAGACACACACACACACACACACACACACACACACACACACACACACACACACACACACACACACACACACACACACACAGAGCGTATATTTTTTAAACACACCTTTACTGAATTATCACTTATGACACAAGCAAATTTATATGTATACAAAAGTAATCAAACTATTAACAAATTATTATATTTCACATATATTGCTACATATCATATACCTTAAGCAACATTACATAAATTATTCAATTCTTGCCTCCTTTTTTTAAACAAGAAACGGCTTTATTAAACCATCACTTACGACATAAGCAATAGTACATTTATATAAATGAAAACAAACCACACAGACACAATCCTAGTTGCAAGCATTTTACATCACAAACCATACTGACACACTTCCAGTTGCAAACATTATACATCACTTATAATCTACCCAATCATTTTCAGTCAAACATTACATAGCTCGTTTAAACCTCATTCGTCCCTTGTATGTATTATTCCCACAATTCCCATTTTTGTTATGTAGTTTGCTCCTACCTTTTACTAAAGGTCTCAGTTCCAGTTGTTTTATCGGTTCCCTATTAGAAGACCAAAGATGGTCGAACTCAAAAGCCTGAAACGGCAAAATATCGAAGCGGCTTTTAAGAGAATTCTTTCCCTGGGAACAAATTCGCTTGGCTGCTTCATTACTTTGCTGTTTTCGGCACTGTGCGGTCTCGGTATATTTAAGTAGGGGGGTGTGGGGGGCACAGCCCCCCCACTTAATATAATGTTTAAATATTTTTTTTTTTGTTGTTGGAACAGCGATTTTTTTTCTTCCCCTAGGAAAAAAATCGCTGTTCTGACAGTTCGAAATTGTAAGCTTTTGCTTACATAGGGTCAATTAATCATAGTTTGCTTTTTTAAGTGCTCAGTGATCTCTGTTACTGTATTCACTACTTCTAGTATAGTTGGTTTAGATTTTGATTTCCATTGTCTAGTAATTGTTTTTTTGGCAGCCACCGTAATTAGACAAGGCTTTACCATGTCTAGGCAATTTCAATTCTGTATCTCAAGTCAGAAAAATCATCTCCCTCATTACACCAATCCACCCACCCAGCATCTCAAACAGTGTATCCCGCAAGGAATCCTTAAAGTCCACCAACCGGCATTCCCAGAAAATACTTTCCCAAGTATCTCTTTCTTGCTCATCACACCTCCAACATTGGCTCTCTACCTGAGGAAAAATTCTCTGTTGTCTGCTTGGGGTATAAAAATATCTATATAAACAATTCCAAGCAAAACTCCTAAATCTTCTAGATTTTGGTGCATATTTGGGAGACATACATATATCCTGTCATTGTTTCTTTATGAACTGCTATCCAGTCTCTCTTCCCAATCCTTTTTCACCTCCTCTGATTGATTCGTATAGTCATCGTGCAATATTTTATATGCTCTACTAATGATTATTTTTTAATGGCAGCTACATTCTACTAAAAACTCTACCAGTGCTGCTCTTTCATTTAGGATGCTCTTATTTCTTTCTCTTTGCCTATACTCTGATATAAATCCTTTTTAGGGAAGGCAATCTCTAATCTGCAGTCCAAATAAATTCTTGGCCTCTTCCCATTCTATTACCTTTTGCACTCTAGTTATTTGCTCCCGATATATTGATTCCTTTACCAGTTTTCTCCAATAAATTCCTACCCCCTCTTGCCTGTTCTATATATCCCTAATTGTAGTCTTCCCTATTGGCCAAATCTCCTTTCTCCATTCCAGTGTTGGCTTTGTTCTTAGAACACTTTCTGCTACTTTATGAATATAATATTCTGCATGATTATTGTTATTCTCCTTAAAGGCCTGCATCCAAAATCCCAGTCTCTCCTTGTTTCTTGAGCACCCCCCCCCATTTCATCATCTTCCCTTGCCACTTTGAATTATAGTTTTCTGCTTGTGCTCTGCATCAGAGCCTTAGCTGTGTAGCTCTGCAATACCCTTTCATATTGGGTAATCCAATCTGCCTTGTTCTACCAGAAGAATCATCTTGGCCCATTTGATTCTTGTCATCTTTCCCTCCCAGATAAAGTCCTTCAGCTCTTTATTAACTGCTATCCACAACTACACACACGGCATATTTATCAAACTGAAAGCCAAGGACAAATATAAACAAACACATACCAAATTCACTGCCAATATCATATAGTTACATTGATTGCATAAAAAAAGAAGCGCCATACTCATATGCATGCACAAACTGTTTTTCACATTGCAATCTAAGAACAGATCAATCACCATTTGATACAAAGTTAATCTGATATAACACAACCCATATGTGTTGCATATGAATGGCAGCTATTCCACTGAACCACTGAACCATAATGCTAGGTTGCACAAACAGTATGTGCATATTATTAGATACTGCAGACGTATTGTTGACAGCGTTGAAACTGCAAGCTGTCATTTTGTGTTTGCTTTTATTTATTTATTATTCAGTCAGAAGAACATTGTAGAAGAACATGTTACAACAAAATGAACAGAGGAAACTTTAACACACAGGCATAGAATTATAAAAAATGTATAAATGCTGAACCTTTGGAGGTTGCTACACCACTGTTGTTTAAATGGTTGTGTAAGTAGCTTGTCAGAACCTCCTGAGGAGTTTCTGCCTCCCAGAACCATTACCAAGCCCACCAAAGAACCAAATAGAATAACAACTGGCAACAATTTTCATCTTATTGGCAGTGGCTCATGACAGATACAAGATAATGCACCCTTTTTGGTAAAACATTAAACTGCATGTTGCCTAACAAATGATGAGTACCACATTACCTGTGCATGAATAATTGCAAGCAACTGACAGTGGATGTGTGCGTACTGCATATGTATAATTCAGCATGCTCTGCATCTACTTTAGGCATGTGCTACATGTGTGTAAAGGCTGACATGCCTCTGCATACTCTACATGACCCTTAAACATGCATTGTAGTTGTACACAGATGGGTGTCCCCCGACATGCCCTGCATCTGGCTTAGACATGGATTACATATGTGAATAGCTGAACCTAATTCTGTTTGTTCTCCACCTTTCTTAAGCATGCAATGCACTAGGAAATAAATAAATATATATATATATATATATATATATATATATATATACACACACACACACACACACACACACACACACACACACACACACACACACACACACACACACACACACACACTATTCAGTATTATTTGTCAAAAGTCTTTTCTTCGATGGACAAGCCAATAAAAAAAAAATGCCACACATGCATACACTACACTGTTATACTACTTATTTGTGCAGGGCAAAGCTGCTGCACCTCTCACTGTGGAAGGCACAGATGCATGCATCTAAGGTGCTGGGCACACTTTAGATTTTGTACAATGCTCTGCACAGACTGTATGTAGTATGGAGGTCTATGAAACACCATATTATGCAAGAGAGTGGCCAAGGTCCTAATTAGCATAGATCACACTTATAGACTACTGTTTTTACATGCATCTCTAAAACCCTTTGCTGTTTTGTAGAGCAGGACTGCTGTGCCAAGCACTGAAGGGTCTCTGAATCAGGACCCCCTCACGTAGTGACAAAGCCCCTTGCACAGCTCTACATACTACATAGACATATGAGAATTCCAGCAGTAGACTATGTGAATCTAACAATAATAATAATAATAATAATAATAATAATATGTCTGGTTGGGAAGAAATATTTTCTAGGTATTTGAATTCTGGCACATTTGGTGGCCTGGTACAAGGAAGTTATTGCACAAGGGTTTAGCAGGTGTTTCTCTCTGCATATATACATTGATGTGAGTGTGTGCTTAATAATTTAATTAGATTTGAAGATGTACTTAATAGTTTTACAGGTAAAGAGTATATTTAATCTTATTAATTCTTTTTTATTTTCTTTAGCTTAATTCCTCAGGGTAATACCACAGAAACTGGCATGGCTATAATGGAAGTCACTTTACCAAGTGGTTTTGTTCTGTCTGCAGCTGGAGTAAATCAAAGTGATTTGATTCCCAAAGTGGAAAACCAGAATGGCAAAGTTAATATATACTTCTATTCGGTGAGTTTTTTAAAAAACACTGTTTATTATTTTAACTCCTTGTAAATAATTTATTTATGAGGCCTTCAGTCAAAATGCTATGACTGTACATGTTGCAACTTCTTAGAAATAGTTTGAATAAAATAATAGAATATAACATGGCTAAAAATTTGGCCCAAGGTTTCATTAACTGTCTAACACATCATGTTAATGGCCTCTGTAAAATGACCCTGCAGTGTGGAAAGACCTCATTATCATCTAATCTGTATGTCTATAAATTTCAGTTAACTATCATGCAGTACAGATCAGCACTTCCTACTGTAGTTAACAATGGCAGCCATATCATGTCTGTAGTTAACAGTGGCAGCCATATTGTTTCTGTACTTAACAGTAGAAGCCATTGTGTCTGTAGTTATCAGTGGCAGCCATATTGTGTTAGCACAGGCAACTCGCCTCCCTCAGTCACTTTCCCCGATGCAAGCACATAGTAAAACACAGATATGCATAAATATCACATGCCCCTGTACCTGGCCCTGTTATCATCATCATCATCATCATCAACCCCCTTCTTTCCATTTTTTTACATGGGGTCAGGGTGTTGTATTAGCTGTCACCATCTCTCTGAATTCAGTGCCACACTTCTGCCTTCTTTGACACTCATGTCTGACTGTCTCAGACCCTCTTTCACATGATCCATCCACTTATTTGCTGGATGCCATTGTTTCTTTGTACCTATTTCTGTCTGTCCCAAATCTTCCTCACCAGATTGTTTTCTGCACATCTGCCCAAACTATCATAATCTATTCTCTTTAATCTTTTCTGCAAATGGAGTTACTTTGACTACTGCTCTTATGTCCTTATTTCTTTGTCTGTCCCACAGTGTGCATCCCACCACCCTTCTCAAGCACTTCATCTCCATCAACTCTAGCTTCCTTAATTGTTCCTTCTTTACTGCCCAGGTTTCTGTACTATACAGTAGTACTGGTCACACCACTGTTTTATACACCTTACTTTCAGCCTCCTTGGCATACTTCTGTCATTCACTAAACCCTTGACTCTATGCCAGCTGGCTGCAGCCCCTCTGATTCTAGCTTTGACCTCTTCATTGAGACTTCCCTTCTCCTCAAACACCCAGATTCTTGAAGCTGTTGACCTGTTCCATTATCTTCCCTTCTATCTCAATTTTCAGCTTCTTCTCATTTCCCCAGTTTGCTGCCATTACCACTATCTAATCTGTACCTAGCTTCATCCCATATGCCTTTAGTTTTGCATTCCATTCTCCCCTTTGCTGAAGTTCTTACTCAGAGTCTGCCTGTAATGTCACATCATCTGCATACAGTAACTTTGTTGATTCGTCCCCTCATACATGTTTGCTAATGTAATCCATCACCAGTATGAGCAGCAGTGGGCTCAGAGCTGTACCTTGGTGCACACCCACTCCCACTCCCACTGGGAGCCTCTCTTTAAAACCAAACACTGTTCATACTTGAGTCATTGGGTCCTTGTGCATAGTCTGCACTAATTCTACTAATGTTTCTGGGACTTTGAACTGTCTCTTGTCTGGTCAGGATAAAACAGACTAGCGGTTGTGGGTTCGGATCAAGCAGCTTTATTGTATACAAACTCATAAGGATTGAGGCTAAGTAACTTAAATATAAATGAACTAACAAACAGACTGACTACTACATTCACAGATGTTAACACTCTGGCTGTTCACTCAAAATGGCACTGCTGCCTGCATGTGTTCTCTATTTATATGCACGTGCAATTCCTAGAAATGCTTCTTAAAGATACAGCACACTGTAAGATCTACACCCTCCCTCTTTGAGAAATAAGCATGCATAGCAATGCTGACAATAATCATCGACATGCAATTTGTACAGAAATAATCTTTAGACGTAATTATACAGAACTAATTTACAAATGAAAAACAGTCACATCCAGGTTGCTGTGTATTTTATACTAGGTCTGGAAATATGACCTGATCGTGTAACATAAAAATTAGAACTGGGCTTAGCAACAGGGACTGTCAATGGGGAATGGTCAACTTTAGGGACATCTGAGACATCATCTGGAATGGGATTAGATACTGAGACATGTCCTTCAACAGGACATCGTCTTGATTGGTCTGAGATCTAGAGTCTGTATCACAGGTACGATGCTGCGGTATGTGATATTGGTTTAGACACTGGAAGAAGATGTCTCCTCTATTCTATAACCTCAGATTCCACTAGGTAGGATTTCGGCTCAGCACATACATCTCTCAGTTAACCAATTTGATCAAACCCTTTTGCCGTTTGCGTCCTCACTATCTCTCCTTCTTTCAATGGATGAAGAAATCTGCTAATTTTATCATGGTTGGACTTCTGGGATGAACGCTTTTTGAATATTTGATCTTTGATTGCTCTGGTGTTTTTAGCATTAGGCAGCAATAAACTGGAACTGATAGGCAAAGTTGTTCTAGTTTGGTTAGATAGAAGTTTCTGAGCAGGTGAGACAAGTATATCGTCATGGGGTATATTTCTGAGATTAAGTAGATTCCAGAAAACATTGATATTGTCACACGTTGACCTCTCAAGTAATTGCTTTGAACTTTGTACTGCTCACTCAGCTCGACCATTTGACTGTGGGTACCCAGGACTACTGGTAACATGGATAAAGTCCCATTTTATTTGCAAAATTATGAAACAACTGACTGGTAAACTGGACACCATTGTCAGAGATAAGTTTGTGTGGACTACCATGGACTGAGAAATGACTTTTCAGCTTAGTTATAACAGTACTAGATGTTAGATTAGGTATCAAATCAATCTCGAACCAGTTTGAATAGGAATCTACTAACACTAAGTAATGTTGACTATTCCACTCAAATATGTAAATGGCTACTGTTGACCAAGGTAGTTCAGGAATCTGGTTTAGCTGAAGTGGCTCTTTCTGCAAATGCAGCTTAGTACTATTGCATACTGAACAACATGAAAGTACTTTATCAATATCCTTTGCTAGAGAAGGCCAAAATACAAGTCCTCTTGCCCTTCTTTTTGTAGCTTTGGAACCTGGGTGGCCACGATGCAAAATATGAATATACTCATGCTGTAAGGAAGTAGGAACAACAACCTTAGGACCTTTGAAAATAATACCATCTTCCAACAATATCTCATCTCTGTAAGGAAAATAAGGTTGCACTTCTATTGGAACACATGATTGCTTTGATGGCCATCGAACACAGATAAAGTGGTTGAGCTTTTGCAAAAATGAATCAGTCTTTATGTGATCTCGTAGTTCAAGTCTTGTGGATGAAACATTGCTCACTTTCATGGCATTGAAGTCAACATTCTCTGTATCAAGCTTTTCTGTGGTAGTTCTGGGTGATCCGGACAAGGTATCAGCCAGATGAAGAAGTTTGCCTTTTGTATAGACCATTTTGAAGTTGTACTTTTGTAATCTAAGCATCATTCTTTGTAGTCTTGCTGGAGTTTATGCATAAACTTCTTTAAAATAGTGACTAGAGGCTGATTATCAGTTTCTGTCTGGATAACTTGACCATAAATATAATCATGGAACTTCGAACATGTGAACACAATAGCCAAAGGTTCCTCCTCAATTTGAGCATACTGCATCTCAGTTTGGGTAAGAGTTCTAGATGCATAGGCTACTGGTCTACCTTCTTGGAGAATAACTGCATCAAGACAAACTTTGAAGTATCACAGGAAATAATTACTGGTTTGTGGACATCATAGTAGCTTAATGTAGGTGGACTGGCAATTTTCTGTTTCAGGTCGTCAAATGCTCTTTGATGTTGTTCCAACCATGACTCAGAAACATTTTTGTGTGTTAGCTCTCTTAAGGGCACTGATAATTCATTGAAGTCTGGTATAAACTTCCCCAAATAATTGACCGTACCAAAAAAGATGCTGTAATGTTTGGACATTGTTTGGAGCTGGCATCTCAAGAATGGCTATTTGTTTGGAAAGATCTGTTCTTAAGACCAAACTGATAAATAAATGACCAACATAAGTAACCTCTGGTAGCCTGGATTTCAATTTCAGAGGACTGAGCTTAGATTCACTCCACTTGCTCTGTCCAGAATTTTTCTGAGGTTTCTGTCATGTTCTTCTTCACCATGGCTCCTACTAGTAAATCATCTACTATTATAGCACACAGATAGCCTAAAAATATGCTCCATTGCATGCTGAAAGACTTCACTGGCAGAATTTATTCTAAAAGGCATTCTGTAAAATCTGTACCTGCCAAATAGAGTATTGAATGTTGTCAGTAGTGAAGATTTGCGGTCAAGCATCACTTGCCAAAATGAATTCTTTGCATCTAAGACAGAAAAAAACAGCGGCATTTGGCATGAGGGCAGAAATTTATTCAACTGTGCACATGGGATGATGAGGTCAATTTAGTGCTTTGTTTAAGTCTTGTGGGTCAATAGATATTCCGATTTCATCCAAGCTTTTTTTATGAGCAACTAGCATGGAAGACACCCATTCCATTGGTTTTGTGACTGGAAATATCATACCTTGTTGCACCATTTTGTCTAACTGGACTTTGACTTTGTCCTGAATAACTACTGGAACTCTTCTTGTTGGTCTGGCCACTGCACTGACCTCTGGGTCTAACTTCATGGAGTACACTGTTGGAAGTCTGCCTAGCTTGTCCTTGAAGACATCAGCATATTCTGAGAAAATAGCATCGGTGAAACTGTAACTAGGACATGTGCTTACATGATGAACTTCTTTGGCAAAGGAAAGGAATTTCATTCTCAAACTGTCTCTTAGACCTAATAATGACTGTACTGGTCTTTTGACTATATAAACTGCAAGCTGTAACTGTTTCCAGCAGAATAACATGAAAGCACTACTGAACCTTTGGTTTGAATTTGTTCACCAGCATAAGCAACAAGCTTCACACAGTTGGCCAAATAAAGTAATTCGCCAGTTCTCAGTCTAGCAAATGTTTCTGCTGACATAACATTGCACTTTGAACCAGTATCCACTTTAAGCTCCATGAGTTTACCATTAATTAGGATAGTACAAAACACTTCATTTTTGCCAACAAATCAACTATATTAACCTTTTCTTCAACCACTGATACACCATCTACATAAAATGTAGAGCTACTGCTTTCTATATGACCAACTTGCTTTTTTGAGTGACTTTTGCTTTTAAAAATGGTTCAGCTTTTTACACTTATGGCATTGCTGACCAAATGCTAAGCACTTTTCTCTTTTAGACACATGATTTGTACCATAAATATGACAGTTGACTATGAGAGTTGATTTGAGTTATGCTGACTTACCCCTGTGCTGCACTCAGCATGTCCATTTTACTGAGCTAGTCTTAGAACTTGCTGGAAAGTTACAGGGTTTGCTGAGAAATCCTGTAGGGACTGCAGCTGCCATGTGCTTGGGCCTGCTTCTGTTAGCCACATGCTGCATGCAGTCTATATTTGCTCTAGAGCCTGCTGAAACCATGCTCTTATCACTTACAAGTATATTTGTGTGCCTTTCTGTAAGCTCATGTATTTGACAAATCTCTATGGCTTTGGTCAATGTTAAATCACTGATTGAAGCAAAATCTTTCTCACTGCAGCAGTATTAACACCACACACAAGCTGTCCTGTATCAACTCATCTTTCAAGTCACCAAATCTGCACGTTTTAGCCTTGTTTCTCAAGTCAGTTATATAAGCAGCAAAAGTTTCTCATGGCTTTTGGTCTCTTGTGTAAAATAAGTTCTTCTCAAATGTAAAATTTGTCTGGGGATTACACATTTCTTTAAATGTGCACTTCAAGCACTCAGGGTCCTCCCTTGTTTCAGCTGGTACAACAATATGATGGTTTTCCTCCTCTCCTGCATATACTGCTGGTGCATACACAAATGAATGCTCTCTTTCAATGGCTTCTGACCCAGCTAGATTAAGCAGAATAAATGCCATCATATGTGCATCTTTGTCAGAAAAAGCTGCTTGCTTGAAAATATTGTATTCCTGGTCAGATACTTTCCAATTCTATGCAATGTTATGATGAAACACAAGTGGAGACAGTCTAAGAAATGCTTCGGCCATGCCAACACACACAGTAATAAAGGCTCTTGGAAATATGTACAAAAATACATACACATTTGCTAGAATTCTCTGTTATGTCAGAAACTTGTAATTATGCTCATCAGCACTATAGACTCTTTGAAATAAGTGCACTTTGCAAAATAAGTCTCCATAGCACAAGAAACACTCTGAAACCACACCTTATTACTATAAGAAAAGATGCAATTGTACTTTGCTAATAAACTGTATACGGCAGAAGAAGCTCAGAGTATGAAACATTTCAAATGAATGCACTTTGCAAATGAACTCTATACAGCATAAGAAACTTCTTGAAATAGCTGTACAATGTAAAGTAACTCTGTACAGTGTAAGAAAGACTTCCAAATTATTGCACTCTGTGAATGAATTGTACACAACACAAGAAACTTCACAAAATGACTGCACTTTATGAAATAACTACTTTGGCTGTACTTTGTGAAATAACTGTACTTTGCAAACAGTAAACACTTTGAAATAGTTGTACTGCAATGAAGCACACACTGCAAATAATTTGCACACTTTTAGATACTTCGAACAACTCTAGTTATACTTTGAATAATTTTAATCAATGCAAAATAGTAGCTCATATAAAAAAAGTGGTTGTTTAATGAAAAATGCAGTCATTTTGACTTTTTTATACTTGTTTTATGCTTGTATTGCATTCAATATGCTCATTTGACTATTATCACACATGTTATACTTTTCTTGTGCTCGTTTTGCTCTTAACATGCTCATTATGCAAGTCGGGAGTAATTCTAAGCATTTTCATAAGCATTTGGAATAATTCTATCAAATGTTGTGGCTTTGAACATTTCATTTAGCTAATAATGTGTTTTGTGCTTTGCGAAAGCTCTGTATCATTTTCTTTGCAAAATAAATCATTTAAGCAAGTTTTAGTACCTGAAATTTGTTTCTGACCTTTTTGAGGTGATCCACTCATTTATATTCCCCCATCTCTAGCTGTGCACTTCATGGCTTAATCTCTGGCTTGTTTCTGGCTTTTGGCTCCATGTCTCATTCACATATCCCAGTTCTGACACCATGTCACTCATCCGGTCAGGATAAAACAGAGAAGTGGTTGTGAGTTCAGTTCAAGCAGCTTTATTATATACAGACACATCAGGATTGAGGCTAAGTAACAAATATAAATAAACTAACAAACAGACCGACTACCACATTCATAGATGTTAACACTCTGGCTGTTCATTCAAAATGACATGGCTGCCTGCACGTGCTCTCTGTTTATATGCACGCACTCCTAGAAATGCTTCTTAAAGATACAGCACACTGTATGATCTACAGAACTACCACAGTACTGCCCAAATCAACTTTCTTGGGACCTTGTTATGTGCTTTGTCCAAGTCTAGGAATGCCCAGTTGGACTCTTTTCTCATATGTATCTTCTTCTCAACTCTGTCTCACTTCAAACATTGGATGATGGACTACACAGCCTACATCCTGATTGGAATCCAAACTGCTCATCTCACATCTTACCTTATATTACTCTGCATCCTGATCTGAATCCAAACTGCTCATCCCCAGCTTACGTTATACTACTCTGCATATCCTTTTATCAATCACCCTCTCCAGAACTTTCATGCAGTGTGACAGGAGTTTGATACCTCTGTATTTCCCACAATTGTGGATATCCCTTTGCACACGGGCACTAGTATGCTTATTCTCCAGTCATCTGGGATACGCCTTTATCTCCACACTGCTATGAGTACCCTCCAAAGCCATTTCTCCCCTATCTCACCCAGCATCTTTATCATATCTGCTGTGACCTCACCTGAGCCTACTGCTTTCACTCACTTCATTTTCCTTAGTGCTATTCTTGCTTCTTCTAAGATGGGGTCCTCTTCTTCTCTCATTGTAGGCTGTATAGTCCATCACCAGTACAGTACAGCTTCTTTGGGGTTTTCTTCATTCAGAAGCTGCTGAAAATACTCCTTCCATCTGCCTTTGATGTCCTGATGAGCAAGTTGTTGCTGGCATCCCATATGAAGGGTGTGACTATCTTCCTTACCTTTCTGTCTTTGTCATGTAATCCAATATAGTTTCTTTGTGCCAACTACTGAGTCCCTTTCCAGAAGATGGTTGAGTGTCTCTGATGCCCTGTTTTTGCTATTGCACCTCCTTTCTTAGATTTTTTGTTAGACAAGCAGTATTCTTTCCTAGCCTGGTCTATCTTTTCTATCTCCTACTTTTCCTGTATTCCTTCTTTCTGTTGATGACTTCCCAGACTTCTGCATTCCACCACCAGCTTTCTTTATGTACCTTATTTCCATACTTGCCTTGGTATGTTCTGTAGTCCTCAGACATGTTTTGAATTGCTGCCATTCTTCTTAAACTCCACCCATTTCCTCTACTTCTTGAGGTGCTAGCCCCCTGAGTAATTCCTTGAACTGCTGTGCTTTCTCTCCAGTCAACTTCCTGATATTCAGCCTGGTCACTGTTGACCGTAGAGCCTTCTCTGACCATTGCTTGCAGCAGCTGATTGTGGGAACCAGTGGTTTATGCTGTGGGTTGACTTTTTCACTGAGGATGACCTTGCAATCACTGATTCTATTCCAGTGCCCTTTACTTACTAAGAGGAAGTCTACCTGAGTTGCATGTTGGCCATTCTTGTATGTGATCTTGTGACTCTCTCTTTCTGAACCATGTGTTGGCTACTATCAAGTCATCTGCCAGGCAGAAGTCTAGAATAAGCTCTCCTTCTCTGTTCCTGTTGCACCACCCATCTGGACCCAGACAGTCCAGGCAATCCTCAGACAGAAGGAGAACATGCAACCTCCAAACAGGCATTGACTGGATGTCAGGATTGAACCGTGTACCTTGTGCATGGGAGGTGAAGACCTAAACCATTATATCAGCTGTGTCTATCTTGCCCTGTTGTCGGAATTCCCATAATGTCTCTTTTTGTCATGCAGTGGTAGTTAATGCATGATTACTGTCAATTATTAATTCCAGACATTTCACTTTCACAATTCATATCCTTCAATAAATAAAGACATGCTGTGGAATAGACTTTTATCCTATGATGTGAAATGTTGCAGGCATTAAGTAATGCCCAAGATCCACAATGTATATTAAAAAAAATATATCATGCTACACTAACTTGTTAGTGCAGTGGGCTAATGTAGGATTTTCTTCCATAAAGGCTGTATAGTTCAAATAGTTCAAATTCCTTTTCCCCTACCTTTGGACTTTTTTTTGCTTGTTTTCTTTTTATTTATTTATTTATTTATTTTTTACGGTATATCCCTGGTCCCTAGTAATGAATCAGAAAGCTAATATCCTAGGTGGGAAAGTGCAGGGTTTGAATTCTGTTTAGTGCCTTTTAAGGCAGGCCACTTATTCTTGGTATCTAGTGGTTCCCAACAGTTTTTTTTGAATATGTGCCTTTAAGACATATGCATATTTAGTACTCCTGGTGGTTAGTGGTTCTCTCCACCCCTTGACCCCAATTTGTTTATTTGACACAAAGGCACTCACAAGAGTTATCCTGGTGACTAGTGTTTTCTCCCAGTCAAAGCTGCATCCTCTGCACCATTAAAGTAGGGGCTTGTGGAAAGGTGACAGTCATTTGTACCCTCCCACACAGGCAGACAGACATGAGCGCGCGCACACACACACACACACACACACACACACACACACACACACACACACACACACACACACACACACACTCACGCATGGAACTTACCCCTCTCACCTGTACACACCTGCCTAACTTAACCTCTAACTCCCTTGTAATTATATCCCAGACAGACACACAATTGCACATACCCTCACATATGCTCCTTGCATGTTATCACATGCACACTTCCTAACCTTACCTTGGTACAAAACTCACCAGCACTTGCCTCTACTATGATAGATTATAGCATGGTGCTAATTTCAAATGGCTGAGAAATACAATGAACCATTCAGTGCAAAAATGATGTCCTTCGATAATTAGCATATGTGTCTCCTTCAGACTGCCTCATTAACATCTAGCTTGGCCAGTGGGACTAGTCATCATGGTGCTGTGTGTCTTTATTTAAAAGCTGTCTGTGCTAGGGCTGTCTATGAATTCAAGAAAGTTCAAAGTATACTGTTATATCGTGGTAAGGAAGGAGACCACACGGTTTATAGAGTTGTAAGGCTTTTCTTTATTAAGAGCCTCCAGGTGCGCACCCATGCTTCTTCACACAACTTCTGCAAGTCATCTACTACACAGAACCAACAAGTTACCAGAGAATACAGAACCAACAGTACATGCTGAATTCCCCACAGCGCCCCTACAGTACAGCAACTACATTACCAGCCCGAATACTACATTCCTCCCCTTTTAAGCTAAGACATACTGTCTTACATAAGCAAAACTAGGGAACGAGTTCCACAATGCATTTAATCATTTACTTGTAAATAACAGGCTAGCTATTAACTGGTTACCATACCATCTACCATTTTTTTAAGGCTGGTAATCTATACATGCACTTTTATTAACATTGATAGTCCTTCAAGTAACTAGGTTTAACCAGCACACGCTTAGAATGGCGCAGTGGTACCACCTTAGGTGATTCCGGTGTCACTTTTACCACTTCAGGTATCGGTGTGTCCTTCCCTGGAACGGTTGGATCCTCAGAAACCTCTCCTTCCACGTTCTGGCGGTCTCCTCAATTTATCCTCCTGCCACTGCGAGCCCTGGTTCGAACTTAACGATAGTTCCGAGGCCAGCAGTTCCATGGCATCCTTCTTCTGTTCGCCTCAGAATTTGGTCTACATGTCTCCTCACTACGAAATCTCCATTCAACCTCACCTGGTACGACAATGGACCAGTGCTCTTGACAATGAACCCTGGAATCCACTTAGGTCCATAACTGAAATTTCGTGTCATCACTGCATCTCCTTCCAGAAAACTTCGCTCTTTCCGTCTTCTATCATGACATTCTTTTTGCCTCCACTGGGTCCCCTCCACCTTTGCTCGGACATTTGGATACACTAGATCCAACGTGGATCTCAATCTACGTCCTTGCAACATCTCGGCAGGTGACAAACCCGTGGTAGATTGTGGAGTAATACGGTAGTTGAATAACACCCTTGATACTTTTGCTGCTATACTTCCCTCTCCAGACTTTTTCATCATTGCTTTAAAAGTCTGCACAGCTCTTTCAGCACAACCATTTGTAGCTGCATGGTAAGGCGCTGATGTAATATGTACGATACCATTTTTTCTCAGAAAACCCTTGAACTCTTCACTCGTGAAACATGAAGCATTATCGGATACAATAGTCTCAGGCAGTCCTTGACTACTGAAACTCCTCCTCAAGCATTCAATGGTCACGAGAGAAGTGGGTGTCTTGACTTGATAGGCATCCATCCATTTCGAATGAGCATCCATGATTATCAAAAACATGGCCCCCATGAATGGTCCTGCATAATCTATATGAAGTCTCTGCCAAGGCCTACTCGGCCACTCCCATGGATGTAGTGGCGCCACCGCAAGTTGCGATGTTGTTGACATGTTTTACACTCATTCACAACGACTTCAATCTCGTGGTCCAACTTTGGCCACCAAAAATAACTTCGGGCTAAAGCTTTCATTCGGGTAATGCCCACATGACCTTGGTGCAACTGCTGTAACAGTGCCCGTCTTCCTGGGAACGGAATTATCACTCGTGCCCCCCACAATACGCATCCATCTTGCACACTCAACTCTGTTTTTCTCACCTCATACGGTCGAAAAACTGGATCCGTTTGTTGGACTGGCCAGCCTTGCTGAACCCACTGAAACACTCTAGCAAGCACCGGGTCTTTGTGTGTCCAAACTCTCAGTTCTTTAGCAGACACCAATGTTATGTCTTCCATCATCAAAACTCGGTCCTCCGCTTCCTCTTCTTGGATATGCCCTGGCATCGGCAATCTACTTAGTGCATCTGCATTACTATGGTGTTTTCCAGGCTTATAAACAATCTCATATTCATAAGCTCTCAACGTTACAGCCCATCTCTGAATGCGAGGAGAAACCATCTGCGGTACCGCTTTCATCTCGTTGAATAATGACAACAAAGGCTTATGATCCGTGCAAATAGTAAACTTCCTCCCATAGAGGTATTTGTGAAATCGCTTGATTCCAAACATGACAGCTAAACCCTCTTTATCTATCTGAGAATAGTTTGACTCCGCTGATGTCAAAGTTCGTGACATGAACCCAATGGGTCTCTCTTGTCCATCTGGCATCCGTGTGCCAACACAGCCCCTAATCCATAGGGTGAGGCATCACATGACAAAACTAAGTCCTTGTGACTATCGTAATGCACCAAAACTTCTGAAGATTGCATTAGTTCCTTTGACTGTTCAAACGCTCTGTCCTGTTCCTCTTTCCACGACCACTGAGCCTCCTTCCTTAATAACTTATGTAAAGGAGCTAACAGTGTTGACAGATTTGGCAGGAACCTGTTATAATAGTTAAGTAAACCTAAATAGGCTTTCAGTTCTGTAACATTTGTGGGTGCTGGTGCCTGTTGAATGGCTTCCACTTTGTTTGGCAGGGGGTGTAGGCCTGATGCATCCACCTTGTAGCCCAGGAATTCTGCTTCCGTTGCCATGAAAGCACATTTACTCCGCTTCACCCAGACCTGCCTCTCGCAGTCGACTCAGCACCTCATTCAGCCTCCAGATGCTCTCGAATGTTCCTTCCTGTCAACAGGATATCGCCTAAATACACAGCCACCTTTGAAATTTGTTTCTGACCTTTTGAGGTGATCCACTCATTTATATTCCCCATCTCTAGCTGTGCACTTCATGGCTTAATCTCTGGCTTGTTTCTGGCTTTTGGCTCCATGTCTCATTCACATATCCCAGTTCTGACACCATGTCACTCATCCGGTCAGGATAAAACAGAGAAGTGGTTGTGAGTTCAGTTCAAGCAGCTTTATTATATACAGACACATCAGGAT
>NC_056725.1:883869474-883937007 GCF_019279795.1 Protopterus annectens
AACCAGGTATGCCTACAACCCTCCATGTAGAGGAAGACCCCACCCATATACTCTCAACTGAAAATATATGTATCATAATGCAAGGTCAGTGCAACTCTGTAAAACTTCGATTTATTTAGAAACCTTTTCAGTTTTTGTAAAGTTTAGCAAATGCCTCAATTTTGAAAAATGGATTTACAAACCAGCCATCAGCAGATCAGGGTAATATCATGCCATTTATTAGTATGTTTTAGAGAAATGCAGTTTATGTAAAGATATGTTTGCAATATAAATTTATTTAAACAATATTTAAATGTAAAGTACTATGTGAAAAGATTTGAATCAGAAACTGTATTGTGTATGCTTTATTAATTTAAGAGTCCTCTATTCTATGTCCAACTGAAGAAAATGTGAAAAGTTTTATTTATTTGTTATTTATTTCCATTTGTTTACTGGGAAAAATACTGGGCAAACAACCTCTTTTCAGCAGAGGCTTGTAGGATATAGCAACAGTAATACATCTATAACATACAGAATAATTATGTAACATTTAGCAGCATTACATACAATGTTACAATGAATAAAGCAGATAGTTATGAAAGAAACAAGTATATTTTGCAGAGTAACTTGGTGAAATGTTGGGACCTGCTAGAGCAAGTCCTAAGCTATGTCAACTGAATGGCTGAAAGAATAGACTTATATATACTAATTCTTGGAATATTCCCTTTTCTGTGAGGTATGGTGATCTTGGAGTTGGGATATATAAGTGCCCAGGGGGGTGGGAGAGTTTTAAGGAGAACAATTTTTGAAATTCGCTATTCTCTTGTATTTTAGGACTTTTTCTTTTTTTACAGCTTTAAAGCATTCTGCATTTTGAGTGCTGAGATTTTAGTAGGAAGCCATTTTGTAGCAACATTATTAGCATTGGATGCAGTTAAGTACTAGTACATTAGGTCAGATGTAATTATATGCATTTTGTCATTTGAAAAATAGAAGACAAAAAAAAAAATAAGGGAGAAGTGGAAGTTACTGACGTGTTATGTATACATAGGTGAGAGAATTAAGAAAAGTTTAACCTTGGGATTAGCAAGGGCATAGCCAGGAGTCAAGCAGGAGTGGCTTAAAATTATCTTTGAAGATATATGCATTGTTGTGAAGTCTGAGTGGAAGGGGAATTGAGTTCCAGAAATTTGAGATACAATTGGTGTAAAGAGCATTCCCTACTTTATTGTAAGTTTTGTGAATTGAGAGGAGGAGTTTGCCTCTAGAGCGGGAACCTCCATTGGTATAGCAGAGTTGTATATTGCTTAGGGCAGGACATTTTTGAGTGTGAAACTAATCTGTGTGCAAACTGAAGGTGAGAGTAGGTGAGGAGGTAAACTAGCTCAAGTTGATTTAGGTGTCTGAGGGCAATATGATGAGGTCTCTGAATTCATGAGTATGCTAGAAATCACACATGATCTTCGTGTACTAGATCTGATTAATATTAATACAACAGTCTCCTTTTCTGTCCCATTGCATCCCACTGTGGATGCAAGGTGAGGTATACTAATGTTTTGTTGTAATCAGCATGTAGCCTAAGTTGGCGTGTGTCTAGGGAATTGTTGACAGTAATTGGGATCCTTCAAACTACAAAAAAAAAAAGTAAACAGGAAATGGACGGTGCAGTGGTAGTGTTGTCACCTCACAGCAGGAGGTTCTCTGGTTCGATTCTCAGCTGGGATGTCTTCTGTGTGGAATCTGCATGTCCTCCCTGCATTCGTATGGGTTTCCTCTGGATGCTCCATTTCCCTCCCATGTTGCAAAGACATGCATCTGGAGTGTTTCTCCCTGGGCCTCCACTTATAATTGGCTTTGTTCCAAGTCGGACTTTCCTGGTTAACAAATGTTAAATAAAAATAAAATGTGAACTAACTTCAAGATTGCAGTATCTTGGAGTATTCCCTTTTTCTGTGCTATACAAATCAATCATAGTGTTAACGTACAGAAACAGAAGGGGTGTTGGGGCCATCCCCCCAGGTTGTGGATGAAGACGCTTGCAAAAATGTTTAACAAAGTATTATAGCAATTTTGGAATACACTGTTCGATCTTCTTCAGGACTTGCATTAAAGCATCTTACATTTCTGATATGAAGCCATCATAAGAGACATCCTGGGGCTTCTTCATATTGAAACCCTAAAACACTGGGTTCAAAATGCATACATGGCAGGACTTGCTGTGTTGAGAAAAGAGCAATTTAAAGGCACTGGATCCCATGATTGGAATGTTGGTGATTTAGCATAACAAGATGAATCTGACTTGATGACTACCTTATAGTGGGTAAATGGCACTCACCACAGATATCAGACTGAAAAATCCTTGCATCAGCATGTATTTTGTTTCAAGAATGTGTTAATCAGGCAAAAGTACATTGTATTACAACCAGTTATTTAAAATTCTGTCCCTAGAATCCTTTATACATTGAAGCAGTAAAACTCCACAAATCATTAATAAAACACTGTTAACAAATGTAGTAGTTTGATATTTGAAATGAGCAAAGTAATAAGAAATGAGAAGTATTTCACAGTGACTCTATTTTTGACTCCTGTGTATCGCTAGAAGATATTTATCTGCTTTTCAAGCAACCATTGCATAGAATAAAAATGCTCTAAGCTAGATAGCAGGGCTACTTATAAGAGGGTAGGTAGTATCAGAGACTCATAAACTTAGTGTGCATATGCATAAGTTATACACTGTGGTTAATGTGCCTCCTGCCATCATGTGATTCCCAGACATGACCTCTCTTAATGACAGATGATTTATAAAAGGCTGTCTTTTTCTCTGCATTGCATACAGGTCTGCATTGTACACAGTGCTGTACTATGTGCAGTGGTGCTGCAGACTCAATCTATATGTGGCCCTCCATCCTGCCTAAGGGCGGTGAATAATTTTATGAAGTTCTGCATGAAATAACAGGGGAGTTATAAGGTTATTTCCATAATAAGACAATGTGGGTATCTAGTACTGGTGATCCCCCCCCCCCCATCATTATATGGGGGTGCAGACAGTTTTGACATGACAGCAGGTTTACCTGTACTACAAGGAATTGCACTGGTGATCAGTGCAGTAACAAGCACTACCCCATCTTTAGCCACATGGTTCTAGCCCCATATATTATCATGTTGGGACAAACCCATGCACAGCTAGTGTAGTAAGTGTGAATTTTAAATGATCAGAAGGGGGCATTTGCATGTATATTTTTTGTGTGGGTTACTATGGCTACACAATGGGGTAAAACCATGAATAATGGTTTACCTCACTATTTATCCCTCTTTAAGAAATACACAGTGCTTGGGTATGTAATTCTACTGCTTGCCATCTCTACTTCAAGGTACACTGTTCATGAATTGCACCTGTAGTTCTATGACAGACTATGTGTCTTAGCTTCTCTTTGGGTTTTAAACAGCCAAATAGTTATTCTTTGCATACTTCAGCTTTCAGATTAATTCTACTAATTATGCATGGCTTTGACTTGAAAGCCTTTTGGTGCATGATAGTTGCGTTATGTTCACTTGATTGTAACTTGTACTAAATCCATGCAAGTGATGTGATGAGTTAAAGTATCATCAACCCTTCAGTATAGGTATTGAAAATGCTTAGAAAGTACATTTATTTATTTATTCTCTGATTACCCACTTAATCCATTTCAGGATCTCAGTGGAGCTGGAGTCTATCTATGCCTCAGTGCGCCTACATACTGTGATACATTAAAAGTCTTATAGTCAGCTCGGTGCCATATGAACTCCTGATGGGTGATCTTTGCTTAGCTTTTCATGCTATGAATGTTCCACACTCATCAAGCTCCTTCTCCGAGCTCCTTCTCCGAAAACGAACCAGTGGTAATGCAAATATTTACCCTAGAGACCTAAACCTGTAATACCTCATCAACATCACATGACATAATAGGTACCCATCTCAGCATATTGTCTGTTTGTGATATAGGCTGCCATAGCATGTAAAGCAGAGTACTGATGTGGCAACCTTTCAAACCAATCTGAATGACTATATAAGTGATTGCAAATTTTCCCCAAGGATATATGAGGAGGATTTTCTTAATGGGGGCATTGTTAGCCTCCAATCAGTACTGGGTGATATGCCCAACTTTCCTGATGGTCTCCTTGGCTTTAAGGGCGGAAAAAACTCAGGAACCTGTGGACTCATTAGGTACAAGGCATAGAAACTAACCCTGATCAGTCTCTCAGCTAACTATAAATTACAAAACTATGAGTAAGTTTTCTTAAACTTTCATTTGTGTCATTTGAAGGACAAACTCTGGCTTGATTTCTGAGAGTCCTTAAACAAAAACACCAGACTATTTAAAATATGTTTTATAGAATATCAGTGTTTTGAGTTTCATGCTAACATTAACCACTTCATTTAGAGAAAATGTTGAACTGTGAGCTTACTGTAAATTAAATAGAGCATCTTATTTTTTAATCATTTGTATACTGCTTTCTATCTTTTTCCAAATATCTGACAAATGCAAATTGTTATTTCTTTCCACAGATAAACACAACAGATATCTGTGTCAGTATTCCAGCTGTCAGGCAGTCCAATGTAGCAAATGCCCAGGATGCATACATATCAGTTTATGACTATTATGACCCAAGTAAGTGCTGAACTATGTTTTATTTGCTTACCACTTGAATACAACTGTTTGTTATCATAAAGTTCCAGGAAGAGCAGTTCCCTTTAAAATATTGGTTATGCATGAATTTGCAAAAACAGAATTATTGTCTTTAAAAACGTATATTCTTTGACAGCAGTAGGTGGAGAAAACCATCAGAGAAAATAAGATTGCTTTCTTTCCATTGTCTGCTCATTTTAATATGGGAAAGTTACACAGAACATAATAGCCTTTCAAGAAACACATGTACACTGCAGATGTATCAACATGCCACATGACGAATACATTCGTTTTTTGGGAAAAACTGACATTTCTGATTAAATGAAGGTAAATACAATTCTTTATTCTTCTCAGATGAGGACTAGTGTAAGAAGCATGTCCACGGGTGGCATACTTTAATACATTTATAGCAAAAAATGCAGGAAAGGGTAACAAATGTAAACTGTAAGCAAAATAACAACAAACAAACAGGGAATAGTCCAAAGAGCAATCCAAAACACTTTATTCATGGCAGCACAAGAAAAAAACTGTTGGTTAAGTTCTTTCATCACAAAGTGACATCATCAGAACCAAGAACAGTAAACAGGATATCCTTTTAGGTATAAAAAGGTGCCAAGCAAGTGCTAAACCCCTCCTCAAATTAAAGAGAAAGCATCGACAAAACTACTGATGCAACATTGTAAGAAAATGCAGTCAGAAAAATGCAAAATGTAAAATATCACAATAATAAAATGTAGTTTTAATGAATATTAGCTCTTCTTTTGAGCTCACTGGAAATAGAAATAGTGTCATTCAAACCCAGGAAACTGCATGCATCAAAGTGTAAGTGCCAAAATATTTCCATCTGCAGTAAAAAATTCTGACAGTCACCAGGAAAAAACACTAATCTTGACTTGCTCTAAAATCAATAATTTAAACTGTCTAAAACCAGCACACCACCCAACCTGGCTAGCCAGGGCACTTTTGCAATCATTTTTCCTAAAACTGTAGTCATGCTGGTAAATGCCTTTATTAAGGGAATTGACAGTCTTACCAATATAAAAAGTTATGCAAGAGTCACACAGAGCAAGATAAACAACCTTTTCAGAATCACAGTTAAACTTGCCCCCATGGCAAACAGTAGTCAACCTGGACAGCCATGTGTAACCCAAGGATAAACAAATAAAGAGACATTGATTGCAGTGTCCACATTTCCTAGTGGTGGGTGGGCTGTCCCCCCCAGCCATGCAGGTGGCCAAGTTAATATTGCTTCTAGCAAGGGTACTGGAAAAAAAATACAAGCATAAAAAATAAAACTTCAAGCACCAGGAAGCCATATGTACTTATTCTGCTACAACTGCATTTCTAGAACCTGCTATGAATATACAAGTAGCACAAACTGAAGAATGAGCAGGACTTGTATTGTCACAAAGACATAACAGTAGGTGAGCCACAAGGGGCAATACTTGGGCCTCTGCTCCTCTTAGTACTCACCAATAATATGCACACAACAACAAACCATACTACCATGATACAGTATGCAGATGACTCCACAATCATCTGCACTGTACGCACCCTATCACAACTACAAGAAGTTCCCCAAAAATCCTTCACAGACATTGAATCTTTCCTAGACAAATACCAGCTCATCCTAAATTCCAATAAAACCAGACTAATGCTGTTTCATAACAACTACCACAAAATAAACGCCCTTACCCAAGACTTTAAAATCATCTCCTCCAGTCATACCCTAATTGAACCCATCCCAGAAACTAAGCTACTAGGTGTCATCAAAGATGATAAGTTAAAATTCGACAAACACATATCACATACCATCAAAAAGACCTACATCATATTAGGTTCCCTTTATAGAATAAAGCCTTACTTGACCAACACTTCCAGGCAAGCAATTGCCAGGACCCACCTTCTATCCACCTTACTCTACGCCTCTCCCATACTCACAAACATTAAGAAAACCAACTTAACAAGCTTGACTCATGCTACCACAAGATAGCCAGATTTGCCGCCAATCTGCCCTACAGAACCCATTATTGTCTTGCTCTGAAATAACTCAAATGGCTAGAACTTCTTAACTACCTGACCATAAACCAACTTTCCCTAACCCACACCATAGTTCACCACCCTGACAAATTCCCAGCCTTGCAGAACCCAGTTCGAATTCACCACAACATCAGGGCCCTAAGATCTTCTGATAAACTACTGCTAACAGTTACAAAATCCATCGGCAACTTTGGAGACTCTCTATATTATAATAATATCGGCAAAATATGGAACTCTACCTCTCCGTACATACTAAACACATCCAGCCCAACTCAGTTCAAAAACTGGCTAAAGAGCCACTTAAATGACAACTGAATATGTTCCTGCTCCTCACCAGGCTGAATCTACTTCTCCTCCTCATATTCTCCCACACCACTCCTCACTCAACTTCATCTCCATAGTAAATAAGCCTTGGACAAACTAATCGTAACTTGTCCTTCCACAAAATAATTGTAACTCTTCAAATTTTAGTTGACAAAAAATTCCTATGTGGCAATTCCACTCGATACAATGCTAAATTCTATGATTTGTATAACTTTGCTGTCTCTGTTAACTTTTGTATTGTGTTACTATGTGCCCTTATGAGATTTAATGTGGAGCTTTTTTTCTCTTTGTATTGTGCTAATATGTGTAATTATGAGATTTAATGTGGAGCTTTTCTCCCCGGGCCTCTGCTGAAAATGGGCAACTAGCCCAGTTGAACTTCCCTGGTAAACAAATGTTACATAAATAGATAAATAAATCAAGTTAGAAATCTGTTTACTGCAAAATAAAACGGAAGAGATGGAGAAAGTAATAATTTGCACTTAGATCTGACTGAGAACCTGAACCAGATGACCTCCACTCATCTCACAGAACATCTTTTTGTAGCTGAAACTATCACATCCATTGTCTGATAACAAACATAGCCCATTGGGCTCTGAAACTACTAATTCTACCAGAGAGCCCACAAGGGCATATCATATTCTAATTGCTCAGTTATGATGACTGTTAAAAGAAAGCAGATCCTTTACCTTAGATAATAAACAGTTAAAGCCAGTACATAACTTTGTCCCTGTTTCATCTGACAAGCACAGATCTTTTAATGAGGTTAAAGGTCTTTACTATGAAAAACAAAGCCACCCATACTTTAAACTCTCATCACTGTTGAAATAAAAAAAGAGGCATTACAGTCCCAACATTTGCAGTGCCAGGAAAAATACTTAAATTATTTAAGGGGAAGTACTGAGTCTGAGTAGTTATATAGAGCTTGAACTAACAAAAGGGTCAGAATGTGGGACCACCAGTCAGCAACTGTGTTATGGTCTAAGTCTAAGTGAATAGTACTGGCAACAGATACTTTTTGGACTGCAAGTGAAGAACCCCATCATTACTGACAACCTGAAACTGCAGACAGTGGAGAATGCTTCTAGGAAAAAAAAGAAAACTGATTAAATAGCTGCTTCATTGGATACCCTAAAAGTTATCACTTGCCTAGCTGAAGGATACAGTTCAATGAAAGCATTTTTTGAAGACGGCGAACAGCCGTAAGATCAGAAAATGGTAAGAAATAAAACACACAAAAGTGGCAGAGTAAAAGACTGAAAGCTTGAACATTAAAATTGAAGATAATTTATTGTCATTTATTTAATGGAGCTTTGCAAATGTGGTTAGCAAGAGAAGTATTGTGTTGCAGTAGTAAATCATTTGCAAGTGAGTTTGGCACAGCTTTGCATGGTGGGGAGTTAAAGGTAACCCATTAACAGAATTTTTCAGACTCACACAGTTTCTAAGTGGAAAGTGAAAGATTCATACCCAGGACTACAGACCAAAGATTATTAGTAGTTCATTCCCTAAATCCATGTGCTAAACTGTGAAGTGTGCTTGTCATCCTAGAATCATGTCTGAATACTCTCGACTACTTCCATCTCAAAGCTTCTTATTGCCTTGGATTTGTGTTATATAAAAATAAAGTGGTGAGAGCTCCCAGTTTGGTGTTTTTCTCCAATACAAGTCTATCCTTCTTGCCTAATAATAATAATAATAATAATAATAATAATAATAATAAAAGACCAGGCAGAAAAGAAGTTACTCACAATCTGTAACCAATGTTGCTTATTACAGAAAATTACTTACTGTAGGAAAACAGTTGTGTCTTTCGGCTTATCCCGGTTAGGGGTCGCCACAGCGGAACTCAGGTCTGCTAATGTTTTGGTAGAGGACTTTTACGTGCCGAGTTACCAGCCCTGATGCACAACCTTCAACGAAGGCACGGCTATTCACGTATGCCTCCACACATAAGATGCTCTAGCTGAGAATCGAATGGGACAACGTCTTGCTGTGAGGCGACAATGCTACCGCAGCACCACTACCGCATGTAACTAATTCAAATGTGTGGGGGAAATATTAACTTTAGTGCATTCTGTGAATTAGTACAGGTGTTACGAATATCCTATCAGACTTGCTCTCTTTTTAGAGTTAGTATGGTGTTATCTGTTTTGCTAAGGTACATGTAAAGTTGTTAAAAACTGGTTGAGTAAAATAAGAGTAAATGTTATGTGCTTGCCAGAATAAAAAGCTGACACAGGTTTTTCTGGAATACTCAAAGAATTTTGGAAAAGAACATGCATTTAGGGCTTAAACAAAAAAAGCTAAGACAGGAGTGATGTCATGTGCAAAGGACACTCTGAAAAGGGCATTACCTGATTCACATGTAAACACAGAGATCAGGTATCTTTGGGTTAAGTTTAGCATACAAAGAGGGACAACTGTAGTAGCTTTATGGGAATAAAATGAAGACCTTTGGCTTTCAAAATATTTTTGGTACTTTAGAAGGGGTAAGCATACAATGTATATCAATTTGTTTAGCAGGCTATTTCAGAACTATAGAGATCTTAGTCAAGGAGAGGTTAATTCCCTCACTGGATATCATACATGTGGTGACTAATGGTAAGTAATCAGGCCAAGGAAAACATGAGAAAAACATAAAGATGGAGGGTCCAGCACTCATCAGAGGAAAAATTTACCTTTAAATCCCCTAGAAACAAATCAGTTCTTAAACTCAAATGCTAGCTGGTGTGGGGGTTACTGACACAGAAAGTGAAAAGTTCCTTCATGGATGTGACCTACAAACTAATTCTGCAGCTGTGTGCCTAGAAATGGACAGACAGAATCAATGAAATTCTAAACCCTTTGAGACTTGATCCAATAATTCTTTCTGAGCTGTGCAGAGGAACAACAAAAATGGAGCATAATTTTATAGGTTCATAGGAGGTTACTAGGCTAATGGTCCAAAGGCCTTTACAAGCCTAACTGTATAAAACCCTGTGTACCTTAACTGAGCATATTGAGGCAGTCACTGTTATCAGAGTGACTCTATGATCCGCACCGACTACCCCTGTCCATGAGTGACATAGGTGCCACCCCCAGGGTGAATTTACTGTCACCCATCCAATTGTCAAGGTTGCACTTAAATAGGGTATTAAGGAGCTCTCTTTCATGTGAAGTGGGTACTTATTCCATGGGAGTGGCAATCTTTGGGAGATATATCTGTCTCTCCAACATGTTCTGTTAATGTCACAGGCTAGGCTGAGTGAGTGACTCTTGCCCCATTTGATTTGCGGATATGCAACATTTCCAGTAGGGCAGAGTCAGTTACTGCTCTGCAGGCCAGGCACAGGTCGCCTGTCAGCAGCCTGTATGATATAGAGTACAGTGACAGGGCTTTCAGTCTTTTCATGTAAGGCATGTTTTGGAGGCCATGAATTCTCTTGGTTAGAAACTTCTGGGGTCTCACCAGTTGTTGCAGGTGTCTGGTGAGATACATACAGAAAGGAGCATTGTACTCAATTAGTTGTCTGATAAGGGTCGAGTACAGTGGAGTTAAAACCTTCTTAGTCTTGGATGTAATGCCCTTATTTAGGAGATACACAATGTAGAAGGCTTTCCTTACCACTATGGATACATAGTGATTGAAATTTAGAATGCTATCAACCTGTGTTCCCAAGTCTCACACCACTGGGTTAAAGCTTAGAGGGGTGCTATCTATATCATAATTTATAGGAGCTACTACATTGCCAAAGGGGATAATAAGATATTTTTTGCATTTAGCTTTAGTCCATGACTTTGGCACCAATCATTTTGTCTGAGTCAGCCCCCTCTATAATATGTTTACAATGTTGGGGGACTCAATGATTGCGCCCAGTTTGCAGTCATAACAACATGTTGTTATTAATAACAACATATTGAGAAGTTTCTCTGCAAACATTTGGTGGGATACCTTTAAGATGAACCTAGGAAAGCCAATGTCAATGGGCAAAAGTCCAGTTTTTGTAGGGAGCTGTACACCAAGAAGCACACCTAAAGGGAGAGGAGACTTTAATAGTTAAGGTTTTTAAACTAACTAAATTCAAAGGCACAATAAAGTTAAGGGAGTACAAAACCTCTGTGTGACAGAGCATTGGACTGTATTTAGGTCATAGGTACTGGAAAATAAGCCAGGGAGAAACAAATGCTAATACATTTACACAATGAAGGCAGAAGACAACCATCCCAGTGTTTATGGCTTGTCAGCATTTCCAGAAATATTATCAATCTCTATATGAAGAAGTGTAACCCACAGGAAAAGCTTGACATGAAAAAGTAACCTTCTTCCTTGAGAAGTATAAAATCCAAAAATTTCAATCCAATGAAGTGAAAGCCATGAGAGTCCCTATAACAACCCAAGATGTATGTATACCAATTAGGAGAACCTGTGAAGGGGGAAGTCATAGAGCTGCACAAGTTAAATGTGGAGATGTACCACCTCTTAGAACTTCAGATGTCAAATCCCCTTACCTGATTGTTGTTTCTTCCAGCAAGTCCAGGCAGTAAATCCTTCTTTTGAGACTTCTATTATCACTGCTGTTCTCAAACCAAAGTAAGCTCTTGCACACAGGCCAATATGCCTGTTAATTTACACTTGAAAATGTATGCCAGAATTCTTACAGAAAGAATGAACCTACATCTTCTGACCATTATGAGCAGGAACCAAACAATTGTCATTCATGGCAGGTCCTGTAACAATAATTTCCATTCTCTTGGTAATTACATGCAGAGGGTAAGCCATATTTTTAAGACTACAATAACAATTATGATAGGTTTTGAAAAGACTATTTATTCTCTCAGATGGCAGTTTTTGGGAGGTTATGGTCATGATGGAATATGCAGTACCTTTAATTTCAGCCATTAAAGGAGTCCTAAATAACTGAAGCCTTTCATTTCCTTTTCCTCTATAAAAATGTAAATGTTAGGCTGCGCATTGCCCGCAGGTCTCTTTCTTCTGACATCTGATCCCTTGAACTGTACCTTACGTGGGATGCAGGCATTGCACTGCAAGACAGGGAATTGTTATGGCTAGGCTTGTATAGGCCCTAGTACCAACCTATGAACCTATGCTGGTCCCTGTATTTCAGTAGTGAAGCTCATACTCTTGAATGGCATTTTATATGAAACACAAATGGGGAAGAGGTGCATGGCATGTAGCAACTATCCTAAAGGTGTCTTTGGGTTGGTGTGAACCTGGATGGTAAATGTTTTCAAAGTCTGTCATAATGCAACAGGTTCTGAGCCTTATTCATGGTGACCTCCCTATGTAGGCCATCTTGGAAGCAAAGGTGTTGCAGGGATATTCTTTATGGAGACTGAATTGGTTCCCTGAAGCTATACCTGCATCACCTGAATTTGGGATATAGTATTGTATTCACTTTTATAACATTAAATAAGCTGTATGGTATTCTGATTGCTAATATCTGAAGGCTGTGCTTGGGATTGGGATTTCCTGCAATAGAAGGCAAAGAGTAAAAAGTTACATGAGTCAGATTGGGAAAACTAAGGAATTATGTGCTTATTGGAACTTCCCAAAGTGGAGGAGGAGAAGTAGATGTAGCTTTCTTTTAAAACCTTTTGGAAAAGTAGAGAATTCCCAAGTATTTATACTGGAAGCACCTAAATATGAGGCACACAGTCCTAACCTCTGTATTCAAAGATTGTGTACATTTATCCTTTTTCTTTTTAATTCATCTGACAGGGGGTCACACATAGCTCAAATCCTCACTGATGGTATAGGGACTGATAAGCGGGGATATCTTGCAAACTGGTAGTGATTCCTTTTTCATGATGTCCGTACTAACCCCAGCAAATTCCCCAAAAAGGTAATAACTAATTTTGAAAAACTCATAGGTTCATAGGTTGGTACTAGGCTATCGGCCCTAGGGCCTATAAATGCCTAGCCATAACAATTCCCTGGATATTTCTTCCCACAAAATTTACATCTCTGGACTCCTGTCTAGCAGGGTGACTGACATGATCCCCGGGGTGAATTTCCTATCACCCATGCAATCATCAAGGTTACTTTTGAAGAGGGCCAAGGAGGCACTCTGCTTGACATGTATGGGCAGTCTATTCCAGAGTATGGGGAGTCTCTGGGTCAGGAACCTATCCCTCCAGCATGCTTTGTTCATTATGATTACAAGGTTTAGATCCCTGGAGTGTGTGGCTCTGAGGGATTGGGATTTCTTTAAGTGGAGCATGTCCAATGGCTCAGGGTTTGACATGGCCTTGTATGTTAAGCAGAGATCACCTCTGAGTAGACGATATGCCACAGAGTATAGCTGGAGTTTTTTTAGACGGTCAGCATATGGCATCTGCTTTAGGCCTGTGATTCTTTTAGTGAGGTATTTCTGTGGCCTTTCCAGCTGTTGCAGATGTCTTGTGAGGTACATACCAAACGGGGCATTATACTCTATAATGGGTCTAATGAGGGATGAGTACAGTGGGACAATGACCTCCTTTTTTCTGGATGAAAAGCCCTTAGTGATGAGGTGTGCCACATAGAAGGATTTCCTGACTGTTGTGGAGATGCGGTTATCGAAAGTGAGACCACTGTCCACCTGTGTCCATAAGTCTCTCATCACACTTTTGATGTTTAGTGTACTGCCACCTATGTGGTAATTCATGGGTACATGTTATTTTTTCCAAAGGGGATAACTATACATTTCTTGGCATTAAGATTGAGCCCATGGCTCTGGCACCAGGCATCTGTTTCTGTAAGGCCCTTTTGTAAAATATTCACATCATTTGGAGATTCAATAATGGCTCCCAGTTTGCAGTCATCTGCATACTTTGTTAGCCAGAGTCCCTTAGTGTTGGCCTGTACTTCAGAGAAGTAGATGCCAAACAAGAGTGGTCCCAGGACTGAACCCTGAGGTACTTCACTTGTCATTTGTCTGGAGCTGGATTTGGAGTCGGCTACTTTTACAGTCTGGGTTCTGTCAGTAAGCCAGTTGGCAACCCATCGAGTGACATAGGGATTTATGCCCAGCTTAGTAAGTTTATCCATGATTCCAGAGTGGGAGGTGGTATTGAAGGCCTTGGCGAGGTCCAGATAGGCTGTGTGGACCGCCTTACCCTCGTCCACAGCTCTGGAGACTGATTCAAAGAAGTCAATCAGATTCAGGAGACAAGATCGGTCCTTCACAAACCCAAACTGGGTGGGGTCCAGTGTTTGAAGGTTGCCAATGTCTTTGTTTATAAGTTCCATGATAGTGCGTTCCATGCCCTTGCAGATCAGGCTTGTCGGACTGATGGGACGGTAGTTCCCGGGATCCAAGGCGGATCCACCCCTTGTGGAGTGGGATAACTATAGCTGTGCACCACTCAGTGGGCACGAAGCCTGAGGTGAGGCTATGATTAAACATGACACTTAGGTGAGGTGCCAGTTCATTTTGTAGTTCATGTAGTACACAGCCTGGAATGTCATCTTGTCCTATGGATGCTGTATGCTTAACTTTGGAGAGTGCGGTTTCTACCTGTCTGGCTGTGATTACTGGAATTTGGCAATCTTTTGGTATTGAGATAGGCCCTTTAGGGGGGTGAGAGGGGGGTGAAGTTGGCACTAAATTAATCTTCCAGGATATTGGTAATATCCTTAGGATCAGTATATTTAATGCCATTCTGTTGTAGCTCAGAGCAGATCTGAGCATTGCTATTTATATTCTTGACATAACTATAGAATGCCTTGTGGTCGTCTTTGGAATCTTTGGCAATTTTATTTTCGTAACTAGCTTTTGAGAATTTTATGAGGGATCTCAACTTCTTACTGAGGCTGGTGAGGGAGATTTTTGCATCCTGGGATTTTCCTCTTTTCTGCAACAGTTTTTTCCTTCTGTTGTATAGTTTGTTTATAGCAGGGGACCATCAGATTGGCTTCCTTTCTTTTGGAGAAGAGCATCTTGGTTCTATTTGGGATGGCACGATTCATGCAGGAGTGGATGTGCTCGTACAGTGCTTTAGTGTAGGATTCTACAGTTGAACCTTCAGATCCTGTCTGCATGGATGTCATGAAGTTTGCCACTTCTGACTTCAGTAGCATGAAGTTGGCTTTGGAGAAGTTTTTTTAAGGAGGTTTCCTTACTGGGGGGTGGGGGTGGGATGTGGATGTCAAGGGTGATTTGCTTATGGTCAGACCTGACCAATGAGGGGGTGACAACTGGTGTGAAACATCTATCTCCCATGTTGGTAATGACCAGGTCTAGGATATTGGAGCCCCTGGTGGAATAATGGATTAGTTGATCCAGGGCATTGGAATTTATGAATTCCAAGAACCGTTGGGAAAAGGAGTTGGTACCCGAGTAGTTTTCCCAGTTAATGACAGGGTAGTTGAAATCACCCAGTATTAGGGTGTTTGGTTGTATCTTACACCTGGAGAATTTCAGATGCATTGTTTTGGGCAACTAGGCTAGAGGTGTGAATATCCTTGGTGAATATGGACACTCCTCCACCTTTAGTGTTTCGGTCTTGGTTTTGTGGCCAAAAAGTGTGGTAAGAGTTGTAGCCTGATATTGCAGGGGTGCTCTCTGGAGCCTTGAACCAGGTCTCAGTTACTGCACAGATATCGATGTTCTCCATTTTTAGGAGTGCCTCGAGAGAGTGCATTTTGAGGTTTAGACTTCTAGCATTGAGTAGCATTACCTTCAGATTTTGCATGCTTGTATCTGTTATGGTGGTGGTTTTATCCTTTGAACCTTGCCTAAAAAAGGCACTATAGGAGTGTCAAATGCTTCAGCCAGTAACCTGAATCCCAGGGGTGACAGATGCAGACCATCTCTGGCAAAGCATCGTGGTTTGGCAATCATGTCTTCCCAAACAGACAGATACTGGATCCCCTTTGAATAACACCAGAAGCTTAGCCAATTGTTGAAGTCAATCATTTTGTCCTTATACTATGGTATCATTCTGGGCAAATGCAGGATGCTACTCAGGGCTAGGGTCATACCTGCCTGGGCCACATGATCCAAGAGCTCTTCCATGTCTCTTTTCATGTAGTCCAGGGAGGTACGTCTCAAGTCATTCACTCCAGCATGGACAATGACAGAGTCGTATTTGTACTTGTTGTGGAGTGACTTGAGTGCATGCGTTATGTGGCGGATCCTGGCACCCAACAGGCAGCTGACTGTAATTTTCTCCTTGTGCAGCCTGGTGAGTGGGACATCAGTGTGCCTGACTATAGAGTCACCTATGACTAAAGTGTTTGGTACATTGTCTTGCCTTAGGAGCTGTTGGGCGGCACACTGGTGTTGTGAGTTATGTGTCACTTTGGTTGTGACTGGTGTTTGTTTACATTTCAGCTTCAGAGGTCCTTGTTGCTTGGGCAGGTTAATGTTAAGGGCCTCCGCATATGTGGGTTTAGTGTTGCTATGTGTGGGTGTTGATGGTGTGGGTTTTGAAGGGCTATGAGTTGCTTGAGGTGTAGTGCAGGTGATAACCTTCTCCTCTTGTCTGTCTAGCACAATCTTGGCCGGAGAGAGCTTTGATTCCAGTTTGGTTATGTAAGTGCATCTCTTGCAGGTTGTAGTGTTGGGTGGTAGGAGGAGAGGATTGTCTGTGTACATGAGGCAGTTGCCGCATTGCCCCAGTATGCCCAGATTCACCAGTTGGACAGGAGAAATCACTGGAGGCTGACCCTTGGACATGCCTGTTTAGGTGCTTTTTTGTAAAGTATAAGAGCTGTTTTCCCTTACCTTTGCAAGGTACTTTGCAATTATAGACTGTTTACTGCTTACGATTAATTTCTAGCCAAGGTAAAGAAAGGCTTCTGCTAATTCAAGATGGCCTTTTTTATGTGCTTTGAACAATCACTGTAGAGACAAACAGGCCCAGAGCCAGCAAATCTGAACTAGGACAATACTAAAGCTATTAGCCTAGACTCTTTAGACAGTAAACACTACATAAATCCACAAAATGAAAGTTTTTAAACAGATAAAGGAGCAAAGAGACTCTACAGAATTCTTTTAACTGCAAACAAATGAGTTACCCGCGCAGATTAGTTAATAGCAATAAAATGCACTAAAAACTATGCAGCAGGCAATAAAAAGGGTAATCTCCAAGTGTAGTACCTCACAGGATGCGCAGTAACAAATCCCGCCCCAAACACGCCCCCATCCACACAGACCCCGCACCCGCATGAATATTCATTTGGCTCCTGCAGCAGCAGTCAGAAAGACTTTTCAAGTCACACAACTTGCACACAACTAAAGCATATAATATTCACTGAATTTAAGTAATTGCAAAGAGGAGTCAAATCATACCAATGCACGCAAAGAATTCCTTGAATTGCACCATTTATTTTATTCATGAAAACCATTGCATATAACAACTCAGACATTAAAAATAATGGTTTAAGTCATAAAACCATTGTACAATTGTCATCCCTTTTGGTACAAACTCTGTACATACCAATGCACACAAAGAATTCCTTGAATCGTACCGTTTATTGTATTCATGGAAACCATTGCAAATAGCAACTCAGACATTAAAAATAATGGTTTATGTCCTAAACCACTGTACAATTGTCATCCCTTTTGGTAAAAACTCTGTACATAACAATGCACACAAAGAATTCCTTGAATCGTATCATTTTTTTTATTCATGAAAACCATTGCAAATAGCAACTCAGACATTAAAAATAATGGTATGCACATGCACACAAACCGTACCGTTTCAGTCATAAAACCATTGTACAATTGTAATCCCTTTTGGTAAAAACTCTGTACAGTAGTAAAGTCAGTTTGCAATGACATCCATTCTTTTTATAGCTAAAGACTGCAGTGTGCTGTCCAGAGATTGAGAAGGTGATGATAATGTGAATAATCTGTAAAAGCAGGTGTGAGTACTACCCTTTTATTCTGCTGATGGGCATGTTAGAATTAAACTGGCAGCAGTTAATCATATTTTTTGTAGCACTGAGGGGTGTATTAAACAGGTGTGATTTCTGCCTGGTAATGCTTATTATGTTACAGTCAAATGTGTGACTGGTACCACTTTATTATTTTTGTGGCTATTATGTTTGATTCGAACGTGTTATTATGTTGCAGTCAAATGCATGACTGGGACCGTTTTATAATTTGTGCAATTACTGACGGTTTCATATGCTGATGTCTATTATATGTTACAGTCAAACGTGTGACGGGGACTTTTACTGTTTTGGACTTTGTTTGTGTTGTTTGTGTGCTAAGTATTTACTTAATGTTGTGTTTTTAGTCCATGTTAATTAGCATGCTTGTTACTCCACTGTAGAAATGAGCATGCCTGTCACTCGAACTAGACTTTCCCCTGCCAATCAGTTAAGCCACTCCCAAAGCTGCGCATAACTAACTGTGAGGTACTACACTTGGAGATTACCATAAAAAGTGCTATATATAAATTACTAGAAACAATAATCAGTGTAAATAATAAAAAAAAAACAGGATTCTTGTATATCTTAGATCAGAGTTGTAGTCAATGCTCCTCTGCTCAGTGTTTATAGACAGAAATCCTCTCAAAGTTAGGGCTTAAATACCAGAACATACAACCTTAGGCAACTTTTTTTTTATAAAAGCACAAAAGAACCAGCCCCCACTAGCCAGCAGCTAATTAACACAATCTAGCCAAGGTAAAGAAAGGCTTCTGCTAATTCAAGATGGCCTATTCATGTGCTTTGAACAATCACTGTAGAGACAAACAGGCCCAAAGCCAGCAAATCTGAACTAGGACAATACTAAAGCTATTTGCCTACACTCTTTAGACAGTAAACATTACAGAAAGCCACAAAATTAAAGTTTTTAAACAGATAAAGGAGCAAAGAGACTCTACAGAATGCTTTTAACTGCAAACAAATCAGTTACCCATGCAGATTAGTTAATAGAAATAAAATGCACTAAAAACTATGCAGCAGGCAATAAAAAGTGCTATATATAAATTGCTAGAAACAATAATCAGTATAAATAATAAAAAAAAAACAGGATACTTATATATCTCAGATCACAATTGTAGTCAACGCCTCTCCTCCACTCTGCTCAGTGTGTATAGACAGAAATCCTCTCAAAGTTAGGGCTTAAATACCAGAAGATAAAACCTTACACAACTTTTTTTTAAAAAGCACAAAAGAACCAGCCCACACTATCCAGCAGCCAATTAACACAATCTAGACAAGGTAAAGAAAGGCTTCTGCTAATTCAAGATGGCCTGTTCATATGCTTTGAACAATCACTGTAGAGACAAACAGGCCCAGAGCCAGCAAATATGAACTAGGACAATACTAAAGTTATTAGCCTACACTCATTAGACAGTAAACACGACAGAAAGCCACAAAATGAATGTTTTTAAACAGATAAAGGAGCAAAGAGACTCTACAGAATGCTTTTAACTGCAAACAAATTGGTTACCTGTGCAGAATAGTTAATATCAATAAAATGCAGTAAAAACTATGCAACAGGCAATAAAAAGTGCTATATATAAATTGCTAGAAACAATAATCAGTATAAATAATCCAAAAAAACAGGATACTTATATATCTCAAATCAGATTTGTAGTCAATGCTCCTCCTCCACTCTGCTCAGCAGTATTTTTCCTCTTTCAAGGGTATCAGGCTCCTGAGTGCAGTGTAAGGATTTTTTTTTATATCCAGGATTATAAATGTCCTGAATGTTGTAGCACTGCTACATAACTAATCCATATGTTCTGGTCATTTAGGGTGACTGAAGAGGTATGCATTTTCTTAGATGTTAACCAGCTGTCTGCATGTTGATGGACCTTATTCAAGTAACTTTTATTTACTATTGTTAATTTCTGTTTGTTGACTACCATATTATGATTGAATTAAACTGCCCCCTGTCAGCAGATGTCTGTGAAGAAAAATTCCAAGTACGAAAGTACATTTACAATTAGAATGGATACAGTCAAACATGTACAAGAATTTTATACAATAAAGATAGCAAGTAGAATATATACATACACGCTGAAACAATTAGCAGGAACTATAAACATATCATACTACATTTTGCAGGTTCATTAAAGAGTCTTTAGAATATTATAGATGTAATCGAGATAGAAGAGATAGAAGAGAAAGCGTATGTAAGGTGGGGGAGCAATTATAGTGCTTGAAGGATATCGTTGGGGATATGAAGAGAACAAAAAAATTATATATGAAGGAGGGTTGAGAGAATGGTATGGTTTATCTGAAAGTAATTTGTATAAGTTAAACGGGATAAGACTATGGCCAGAAGTTCTATTAGCGTAGGAGTATACTTGTCTTTAAGTTGTGCTATAGTAAATATGTTAAAAACAAAAAAAATATTTTGTGTAATTTGGAGTTAAATTTGTTTTGAGATTACTGCAACGTTTGGGAGTAGTATGCCATATGGATTTCATTTTTTGTTTAAAAATATTAATAATCATGTTAGTAAGTCACATTTGCTTATGTTTTCCTTTGGGGTGAGACTCTTGGTATTGAAACCTTTGGGAGTAAAGTCTAAAATTTGGCCTTCTAATTAGCTCCTGTGGTGTGCTCATACTTTACATCTGAGTGAAAATCCCCTGATAGACTGAATTTCTAGAACTTGAGTACATGATTAATCAAATACTGTAGTGTAGTGTAGTGACAATCTGCAGTATGGCTGCATTTCATTAAGATGTCACAGACACATGTTGGTGTAAGCCTGCAAATCTACAGGCCTCTAAAGACAGCTTTCATTGTTATAATTGAGCATTATGAGGGCTAAGACCCCTATGGGGTGGACATTTTCTGAAATGTATGCCTTAAATTTCTGTCACTTTACCTAGAATACAAGTATTAGATACATGCAGTCCTACAAGCTCATGTCGTTGTATTGTTTGATTGGAAAGTAGATTGTGATATTTAAATAATGTTGTCATTCCTTGACAATAAAATAAGCGTATATTTTTTTCTGATTTTGAGTTGCTACACACTCTCAAACAATCAAGGACAGCATACCTTTTGGTCTTCTTTAACAATATGTAAGCAGCAAAAAAACAAGGATGAAGACAGCTAAATGTAACTGTTCACTCAGTACCTATAACAGCAATACATTAATTAGAATAATCAAAGTAACAACATGCATTCATTGGTGTAAACTGTTCTGAGTCACAGCATTTTAAAAGAATGAGTCTGCAGTTATTGTTTAACTAATAAGACCACTTGAAAGGTTTAAGTATGAACCTGATTTCTTTACTCACATTTAAATGTGTTATGGTTTTCACTCCTGTGGACTTATAGTTCTTTAAAATTCAACACTAATCTATCATTTTGAATGTTATAACTTACACAGTGGTGAAATATAAATTTATGTATATGTTTTGCAAGAAAACAAAACATCTGACTTGAACATTAGTATATTATAAATTTCTACTGTCCTATCTTACATTAAACAGAAAACTTTTTTTCTGTAAGGTAGCCCGTTATGTTTCAGGAAATACTCAGCATATAATTAGTGGCACCAGTTGTTTCAGTCAACTGCAAAAATCACTATCTGAGATAACCTAGATGAACCCTAAAAATAGCTGTTACATTGATCAGTTTCACAAGTCTAAAATGCTCTCAGACAAAAAGAAAAAAATCAGTAATAGCTATAACATAATTTCCAAGGCTACAACATGAAAATTATATCACTATTTTTAACTACAGTTAAGTATGTACTCCATATAGGATTATGACTGGGTATGCAGCCATAACCAACCTGTAATGAATCAAGCAGGTCTATATTAGATACACAAAGTTACTGAATGTTGAATACGATATGGTTGACACCATATCATCGAAGTTCCGTAACATCGAATACCTAATTAAAAAAATTAAAACATGAAAGGAAACACAACTGTTGCTGTAAGCAGGGGGGGCAAGCCCCCCTGCACACCCCACTACTTAAATATGCTCCGAGATCGCACTTTAATGAACTACTGTGTGGAAAGGGAAGATTTCCCTTTCCTACACTGTAGCGCAATCTCATAGTTGGTATATGTAAGTAGCGGGGGATGTGGAGATGCAGGGGGGTTTACCCCCCTGCCTACACTCTTTACATTTTCTTTTTTTCTTTTATATTCATTTTGACGACTTCAAATTTTCAATTGTTCGATCATTAAAGGTCGACCTTTAGTGATTCAAACAATTGAAAATTCAATGTTCCAATCAGAACCCGAATCAAGCACCATGATTACACTTTGAAATGAAGAAAAAGACTATCTAATATTGATGTCTGTAGTGGCTTGTCTGAGCTTAAATATGTTTAGCGATCCTTGATAACAATTTGTTAAAGACACCTAAGCAATGCTGAAATTGGGTCTCACACTAAAGAATAACACTGGACAGTGCCAGCCAGAAAAGAATGGCTGCAGAGGGTAAGCTGCTAGATGCTTTGCTCTTTCACACATGGAAACAAAAGGTGTGGCAAATGAAGCATTGAACAGCTTTTAGTGCCACTTGGTCTACAGAGGAGCATTTCATGTCTGTCTGTTGTCTAACACTGTTAAGTGCCTTGCTTCTTGGTTTTTCTGCTGCCCAGTGTATATTTCAAGGGCTTTGAAAGCTGGTGAAACACTTTGTGTTCATACACTTTTTTAATCTGGTAGTAAATAGAGCTGATAAAGCGCCATGCACTACACAGACTTACGATTGTGACTCTAAACTTGAACAGCTTTATGAGTTCTCAACATGGATGCCAAGAATCGTATCTCGAGATTCAGTCTCAAGGGAAACTTCTTGGGATATATTTCTCAAATAACATAGTAATCTGGTTGTGACAGCAGACAAATTCGTAATCTTCTATGTTATGTGTCTGAGATATGGGTGGCAAGAAATTCACCTCAGGAGCAGTACATAGCAAAGTTTGTGTGTGTGTGTGTGTGTGTGTGTGTGTGTCTGTGTGTGTGTGTGTGTGTGTGTGTGTGTGTATGTGTGTGTGTGTGTGTGTGTGTGTGTGTGTGTGTGTGTGTGTGTGTGTGTGTGTGAGTGTGTGTGTGTGTGGTGTCTGTGTGTGGGTGTGTGTGCGTGTGTGTATGTTTGTGTGTATGTGTGTGTGAGAGAGAGAAAGATAAATGAATAGCTTTTAAAAAGTGTTAGACAATTTATACTGCCAGTTTCTTTTTATTATGACAGCAGTGTTTTAATTCTTTTAAAACTGTTTTACCTTTTTGATGCTGTTCTGTGGTCACTTGTCACTGTGGTCACTTGTACTGGCGGCTGTTAATACTTTACAATGAATGTAGAGCTTAACAACATTGAAAAACATCTGTTAAGAAACTCATATCAAAAAGGTGCTCAACAAGGTTGTCTTTTTCCCAAATTTAGAGCATAATTGTGGAGTTCATATTTTACAAATGATTTATACATATATCCTGGTATTCATAGACATATCCTGTAGTCCTGCAAATGGGTTGCAAGTTATTTTTGTGGTTTAACAGCATTGAAGTAGTATGGCAAATAGCAGAACTGTATCATGGTAAACTGTGACCCTAGGCAGGATAATGGACTGCTATCCTCTGCCCAGCCATTTTAATATCCCATCACTTGGCTATCTCTCTTCGGTTTCTATAAAAAATGTTCAAACTTGTCAATGTATACACTATTGTTTACTGAAATTTCAATTTAATTTAAAACTTTTATTTCATATTTTACATCAAAAACGCAGACTTAGTATGAGTAGCAGTACTTCTCTTATCTTGAAACTCACATTAATTGAAAATGCATCTGGCAAACTATTAGACTACAACAGACGTGCTGGAAATCATAGTCAGATGTAATATACCAAAACACTAATTAGCAACTATGTGAAGGGTGCAGGAATTCAAAAGGCACTATGTAAATTTGCTAACAGCCTGGGACAGCTCAGTGGATGCAAGTCTCTCTCTTTTTAGTGACCGTCCTGGGACACTATCTGGTGAAAAGACTTGGTCAGAGCCACACAGCAGGCAAAAAACGCTGAGAACTTCAACTATTCCACTACAAGAAGCAGCTCATTAACAGCTCATAGCCTTACTCATCTGTATAACTGCCTGGCAAACTCTGTTGTAGTTCAAATAAACAAAAACAACACACAAAAGTAAGAACCAAGGTGGGACATTTATTTATCACTTTCATCAACAATTACTTTTGACTTCTTCAGAATAACATCACTTGTAAATGAGCTCTTTATATGACCAGGCCAGTTCATTTGCATATGCGTTATCAAGCAATTAATTAATTAAAATGTCAAACATGTTAAAGTAAAAGCACTCTATGCATACTCATCACACAATATAAAAACCTACCATAAACATACAAAATGTGTTTGTGATATACATAAAAGCCATTCTACATAAACAAACATTAAGATGTGTATGACATTTAAAAATAGTATCAGTTATAAAGTTATACATGAAAATCAGCTTTGAGCTTTAAATACTGTCATAGATAGTATATAGGTAAAACCATGAATGCCTTCAGGTCATGTATATACCAGCACATATATGACATTAACAAAGGTGACATCAACAATACCCTTGTTAAACACCTTAACAACTTTCCTAACCATAGTTTTAAGTTTACTGTACTTGAACAGGTTGAAGTTAATGAGAGAGGTGGCCTGTGTGAGTTGATCCTTGAGTACAAGGAACTAATGTGGCAACTTAGAGTTAATGCCACCAGTCCCCCAGGGCTAAATGAAGTTGTCTCCCTTGCAAGTTATTTAAAGCTCAACACTGATTTTCATGTATAACTTTATAACTGATATTATTTTTAAATTTCATACACATCTTAATGTTTGTTTATGTAGAATGGCTTTTATGTATATCATACACACATTTTGTATGTTTATGGTAGGTTTTTATATTGTGTGATGAGTATGCATAGAGTGCTGTTACTTTAACATGTTTGACATTTTAATTAATTAATTGCTTGATAACACATATGCAAATGAGCTAGCCTGGTTATATAAAGAGTTCATTTACAAGTGATGTTATTCTGTTCTTTTTGCTTATTTGGTTTAATTTTCAAGTGTTTTCTGTTGTAGTTCAGTTCAGTGCATTTCACACCCACATGCCTGCAAAATGGCAAGCTAAATTAAACATGTGTGTGTAGTTAAAATGTTAACATTAAATTTGTGGACTTCAGATTGTCTAGTTTAGCCATAACTAAGTAATAAAAAATCTATCAGCAGTATACAAAATAAGGAAAAAACGATCATACCCAAACAACGTGGCACATATGATGAGGTTCCTGTATGCTGTGACTGATTTCTTCCTTCACACCATAACTACTCTTAGATGTAGGAATCAAGTATTTACACACACACACACACACACACACACACACACACACACACACACACACACACACACACACACACACACACACACACACACACACTCTCTCACACATCCAATTAGTCTAAGCCTAAACATTTACTCCCCTTGCAGCTAAGGTTCATGGGAAAAAAACTCATGCATCTTGAGACATTATGTACAAGCCAAACCCACTCTCATTGCCCTAAAAGCAAACTTCACTGCACTCTGCATGCATTCTCCTCTCAAGCACCTACTTTTTGGCAAACTGTCCCCATTAACATAAAGGAAATAAAATTTTACCCCAAATTCAGAATACAATTCAAAAAACACTTTGCCATCCAAGAAAAATGCTCCTGATTCAATAAAGGACACTGCTCTTATGTCCTTTCTACTTCTTCTCTAACAGAAGTGCTGAAAGTTGACCCACCTCAGAATTTAAAGTATATAATGTCATTACATTCCTTTTTGCTAGAATGTACATATAACATTTTTTTCTGTGCAACTCATTTGAACTATTCTGTTCACACACACACACACACACACACACACACACACACACACACACACACACACACACACACAGATGTATCCAACAATTCCAGCCACTTTTACAACTATACCTCAGATATTAACTTGATATCAAGTGAATGAATAAATCATAAATAATGGCTCAGAAATGTATCTCAGCTTGCTGTTGCAGAAACATATAATACAAAAATAGTGGTCGAAAAGTGGATCCAGCATATCAATTGGTTGCCTGGAGGAGCTCAGGTATGCAGATTTGTATGTTCTTAGCCCATAACGCACAGAGGGTGGGTCTAAGAAACTTTTATGAATTGTATTGGGCATAGTACATGGGGATTACTTCATACCAGTCCCATCTATGAATTGCATCGGGCATGATACATGGAGCTTACTGCATACCAGTCTTATGCAATCGCATAAAATATTTTCAATTGTCACACACTATCATTAAATAAAAATGTGGGATAAATAATTACTTTAATTTCAGAATACCAGTCATATACCTGTAGCATGGTGTTTTTATGCAGAAAAAAGCAAACATGTTAAAATAAATATTGCAGAACATTTACAGGGCATTACATTTAGTAACATAAAAATTATGCTAATTATAGGAATCGTAGTAATCACAGGAAAATTTAAGGCAGATGAGCCTTGTGACCATTACACATTATTGATACCCATGCTTAGACTGAGCCTTGTGACCATTACACCTTACTGATACCCATGCTTAGACTGAGCCTTGTGACCATTACACCTTACTGATACCCATGCTTAGACTGAGCCTTGTGACCATTAGACCTTACAGGTACCTATGCTTAGACTCAGCTTTGTGACCATTAGATCTTACTGATACCCATACTTAGACTGCACTGCCTTTCTCAAGGAGGGCTAAGCCAGTCAAGCTTGGGGGGAACGGTGATATATGGTAATATTGCCAGCCCAGCTATCTGGAATTTTGTAAATAATTCTATGTCATTTGTGAATATTGATATGAGTTATAAAGAACTGTATGTCATGTACTGAGCTTCAAGAATGTAAACACAACATGCCCTGCTGGAACATAGAAGACTAACTTACAAAACTTCAAGAAAATAAGTTGAAATTGAGTGCTTTATGATGTGCTATAAAAGTTGGTTTCAGTGCGGCAGGGAGACGGGATATCTAGAGCTGGAAGTCTCTTCTATTGTCTTGGATAGAAGTAGTTACTAGGTTTAAAATGTAAAAAAGTGTTCTATTGCTTTATGACTTCCTAGCAGTCTACAGTTCTGAGAGATAAGTATTTCTCACACAGAGTTGTTAAATTCTATTAAGTTCTGTTTGGCCTGGGAACTGAAGTCAGCTGACAAAGAGTGATGTCATCCAAGATGACCCAGTAGTAATGTCTGATATTAATTTAAGAACTCTGTCAGGGAGAGACTGTGCATTTTGTATTCTGTCTTGGACCTAGCAAGAACATGCACTCATCATCGTCTGCATTTGCTTTGCTCTATAGGTAAGATTTAGGGTATAGTATCTCTTTTAGATATAGATAGGAATATAGTAAAGATTAGTTAAGATGTTTTCTGTATTTATTTGAGACTGTCATGCAATGTTGTTTTAAACAAAAATCCTGTGATTTTGAACTCTGTAGTAACTGTGTGTGTACTGAGTATTGTCTTGTTCTTTCATTATTTATTATTAAATATATTTAAACCTATCTTTGTGGCTGATAATTGTGAGGCATATTTAAGCTCTTAAGAGTACTTGCATATGTATTTGGAGACACTGTACAGGCTACTCCTAATAGCCTTGCAAGTCTTGGTAAGACTACCTTTTGGATTATTAGTAACATTACACAGTAGGATTGGATACCCTTTATAAGGGCCTTATAGTAGCTGATAAGTAGGCATTGGTGGCAGTGGAAACTACCTTATAGTCTGGGCAGAAGAAGGCACAGCTATTAAACCTGTGCCAGCCTTCCCCAGGTGTGTGTGTGTGTGCGTGTGTGCGTGTGTGTGTGTGTGTGTGTGTGTGTGTGTGTGTGTGTTTGTATATAAATCAAATCTCAAGTGTGTGTGTGTGTGTGTGTGTGTGTGTGTGTGTGTGTGTGTGTGTGTGTGTGTGTGTGTGTGTGTGTGTTTGTATATAAATCAAATCTCAAAGTGTGTATGTGTGTGTGTGTCAGCTATTTGGGCAGGGACACGCAGCACTGGTTGGACAGAGAGGGTGAAGGAAGTCTTGCCTTGGCCCCTCAGCTGACATCTTAACCATATAGCTGTGCCAGTTGGGAGTCTTATTGGGGATCTGGAGAAACAGGGAGAAACCAGCCCCAGACTGATTATGATCTCTGTGTGCTCATAAGGGAAATTCCACTTTAGTGTGTGTACTTGTCATCCTCCAAGTGTGTACATCCCTCACTGTTGCCAGTGGCAAGGATTGAGTCTCCTTGATTACTGGGCCAGTGCAGGGGCATCACAGGGACTTTGCAAACACCCATCCAATTATCCAGGTCCCATCTGAATGAAGATAGTGCATGACAATCAATTGCACTATGTAGAAGGACTTTCTGAGTACTGTTTTTACATGATGAGCAAAGAAGAGAGAGTCAGGACCCCATGTTCCGAGGTCTGTAATAAAATTCTCATTTTGAAGTGAGGTTTTGTATATGCTCTGTGCTGGAGAGGAGGGATTGCCTTTTAAATATGACAATTTTGCACTTTTTTAGCATTTAATTCAAGTCCATTTTCATCAACAAAATCATTTATGACTTTAAACTCTTGCTTGAGGGCATCATCAGAGATCAACCTGACAATGATACCTAACTCGCAGTTATCTACAAACTTAGTAAGACACAGGTCTTGATTCCTGTTCTAGAAACTGGAAAAGTAAATTCTGAATAAAGGAGGTTCCAGGACTTAGCCCTGACTAACACCACTGATTGCTTTCATTATTTTTGATACTACACCTGACATCCACTCCATTTCTCTTTTATTTTGCTCTGCTTTTGCTAGCTAGAACATTTTTACCTTACTATTTCCTGGGAAGGTGGTGATGAAGGAGTCTTCATATAACACTAAAGAGTTGAAAATTAAATGACGTACTTTAAAAAAACAGAACTATATAACCATGAATACCATCAATGGGTGCATACATTTAACACATTCCCTTGCTGGTCAATGCTGTACTAAAACTGCAGGCAAGCGAGAAACAAAACAATTATTTCAAATATCAAAAAACAATAGAATGCCTAGAAAATGAATTATTTTAAATTCAATTGTGATAAAATGTGAATTATAAGCATTCCATAATATTCCAGTTTGGCTGACAGACTTTCTTCCTCCCCTAAATTGATCCCTCATTGTGCTTAACTAGTGATAAATAATGAGAAAGGGAATGTTTACATAAAGAAAAGCAATCTGCAATGCAGAGAAATAAAATGAAATAGTGAAAGTGCAGCAGATTTGCTACTTTAACTTACTGAGGTCTAGTGAATGGAAGTTAATGAAAGACAGAGACAAAAACATCAAGATGCATTGCTTTCTAACTCACTAGAAGTACTCATTGGGTTTTGTATGGCATCATCGACTTAGCTATCCTTCTGACATGCAGGGTAACAGGGTTCTATTCTGAGTCCATTGCTGTTCATCATACATGTGTTCCTGCTAGGAGATTTTACTCAAAGGAGAGTTTTAAGCCTTCACTTTTATACTGGTGACATGCTGCTGTTTTACCTCTGCTTTCCACACAGCTCCAGGAGAATTTTTAGACAAACCTGCCTTAGGCTTGGAATGCACCCACACTTAGCTGATTGATAATTGGCTGAACACAGTACCAGCAATATGATTACTCTGACCTTTCATGCCACCCTGCATAATTTTTCTCCTTTGGTCTTGTCACCTGACATTATATACAGTGGTGGCAAACTGGAATTTATGATCAGCATGCATAATCTAGATGTGATAATTAACAAGTCTCTTATCCTTATAGGGCATTTATTGGCTGTTGCCAAATCCTCTTTCTAGCATCTGAGGAATGTCATTCTGATTAAACATCTCATTCTATTAGATGACTTAGCTGTGGTTGTATATGCTGTGGTCTCTTCACAGATCGACTAGTGCAGTAGCTTCTACCTTGGGTTACTGCAGACAGTTTGACTTTTTGCAACATCTGCAGAACTCTGTTGCTTATTTTTTTTTTCATTGCGGTTTCCAGATATTACCATATTACACTTGAGTAGTGGAGTCTTTGTTGGCTACCTCTTCATTCTCAAATTGTCTGCAGAGTCCTCCCCTTAGTCTCTCTAGCCCTGCACATCTCAGGTTCTCCCGAATTCCTTAGTACAAATCAGAGGCATTGTCTTTGGAATGTCTTGCCGGAATGGTTTGAGAAGCTTCTAATGCTTGCTGGTTTCACCTGCTCATTCAAAATGCATTGCTTTGACTTTGTGTACATAAGTATTATTAACATTCTATTTGTGGAATTTTACAGTCTTGCTGCTGACGTTTGTTTTATTTATTTTCTTATGTATTGTAATAGTGCTTGGATAATTGTCATTTAAATCTGTACTACGTTTGTAGTCAGACTGTACGGTAGACTATATTGTGGATTTTGCAGCGACTTCTAGTTTAATGTCAAAACCTTTTCTCCAGCAAAATGCAATGGAATTTATTGCACATAGTTGACAGACTCTGCAGATGACTGCTGATGGCCTAGCAAAGATCATGTCAATCATGCCAATAGTTATGAATATATTCAATGACAAACTATGGTGTACTAAAAAACTGCACATTGTATATGACAAAAGAACCCTTGATTTCAAGGCTTCAATAAGTTATATAACAAGTACAGCTACAGCAGCACTGGAACCTTTGGTATCTTTTGATAGTCAAGGAAATGTATACCTTTTCATGCTCTGCAAAAACACAATAGACTATTTAAATTCTGTGGCCCTTTGTGTAGCTAAAAGTCAGTCAACCAATATGCATTTGTTTACAACTTTCTAAAAACAATACAAAATAAAAATAAATTGAATGATAGTCTAAGAATGATGCCCAAGATTTCTAAATTATGGATGTTTTTATCTTTGTGGTGACAGCTCCATGTGTGTCTCTTTCCTTTTTAAACCTCAGTGTTGGTCCACTGGATGATGGCACTCTGAGTCATCAAAATAAAGAAGAGTTTTTTTCCCAGTCATGTGTTGTGTTGTTGTTGTTGTCTTTCGGCTTTTTCCGGTTAGGGGTCGCCACAGCGGAACTCCGATCCACTAATGATTAGCAGTAGATTTTCATGAATGTCGAGGTGCCAGCTCGACATTCAACCTTCAACGAAGGCATGCCCATTTACGCATGTCTTTTGAATGCCCACCCAACTGAGGGGAGGACATGCAGACTCCACACAGAATGCACTCCACACACTCCAGCTGAGAAATGAACGGGAGAAACTCTTGCTGTGAGGCAACAACGCTACCGCTGCACCACAGCGGAATATTTCCAGTCATGTGTATAAACATAAATTAAATTGTATGAATTGACATACAGACCGTGTTTTACAGTGTCTGGTTCTGTACCAATGCCTACGAGTGAGAATTAGGCAATTCTACATTTTAAAATAGTTTGTGACCATCGCCAGTTGAATTTAAAAACCTTAGTATGCCATACACCATTGAAACAGAGCCATATTTTGCTTTAAAACTGACTGTATTGACATTATTTCCCCTCAGCTTTGCAGAACTGCTTTGAAATGGTTTGGAGTTATTGACCAAGTAGAAAAATCTTCATTTTGCAGAACAGAGGAATGGCAAGTTTGTATAAAATAAGGACTACTTGAATGGCAAGTTTGTATAAAATAAGGACTACTTGAATGGCAAGTTTGTATAAAATAAGGACTACTTGAATGGCAAGTTTGTATAAAATAAGGACTACTTGACTACCTAGTCTATTGCTTTTCTTTCATACGTTATAAACTGCAGCTGGTATTTAACCAATAACTTATTTTCCCAAAATTGAGAACAGAAAATAAAATGCTGCTATTGAATCACAGCATTAGTCCATGAGGATATATTGTTTTTCTAAACTACAGTACTGATTTTATAAGTGCTGAATGATTGTTAGTATTTCTTCTCAAATACTACGGAAAACATTTGAAATGAACTATCAACATTTTAGGATGCTTTCAGAATATATATACACTTCACATCATATATATTTACTATGATGTCTTACTGGATATAGTTTACTTTCTTTCCTCTGTTAAGACTTAAATAAGTTAACGAGTCACTATTCTGTCACAGTTAACAAATATGAATAAGTAAATGAATGAACAGACTAGTTAATTGATAAGAATGTCAAGCATCAGCAAAGAGAGCCATTTCTCCAGGAAATTTACCATCTCCATCCTTCATTCACTGAAACGTATTAAGTAGCTTTCTTTTGCCTGAATGACTAAATTTGTAAACATTTCAAATTTCATGACCCGCAGCTAGAGTGAGTCCCAAGATGCTAAAACTGAATGGGCGAAGGAATTACCTTACATATACTAGGTCTGAGATTCTATTTCTGAGAATATTCCCTTTTGTCTGAGGGGGTTAACGGAAGGACTTGCCCCCCACTGCAAAATAAAAGAAGTTTAAAGAAGAGGAGCAATTTTTGAGATTCACCCTTCCCTGAGATTTCAGTCTTTTTTCTTTGTGGCATTTTGAGTGCTGAAAGTTCAATAGGGAGCCGACTAAATTGCTATGAATTATTTCATTGCTTTTGAATGTAGTACATCTTTAGGTAAACTGTATCATCACACAGGAACTGTGATGCGACCTTAAGTACATTTTCAAGGAATTGGGAGCTTCAAGGGAAAAATAAGTTTACTGCTGCTCGTGTTGAGTGTGTTCTCAATGGGCAACTGTTTTGTTTAGCACATGGTCATCACTACTTGTGCTCAAAAGCAGTGTTAGTAGCACAACAGGTAGCATTCTTGCTTTTGCTGCAGAAGTCTATGGGTTCTTCTCCCACACTATATAGATGGATTACTGATATTGTGTTTTACTTTAAGGGTGGAGTGAAATGCTACAGTCTTGACAGTGTCCTCCTTTGGGTGAAATGACATAACTATGAACTTGTTGTCAGTTTTACATCCATTCCCTGTTGCAGTATTAACAGCTTACCAGTTTATTTGAATGCAACATGGGCAATTTATTCTTCAAGGGCAGCAGGCACTGAATTTGTAGAGGAAACACTGAAGTATAAAGTTGTTTGCTAATTGCAGCCTCTTCATTAGTTACAGAGCTCTTTAATGTAGAATCATTCAGATGAATTTTACTTCTGCAGAGATTGTGCATATTTTTGGAGTGAGTTGGATGAAGTGGTGATGACTGTACCCAAGGGTGAGAGACTGGTGATTGGAGCAGATTTCAATGGGCATGTTGGTGAAGGGAAAAGAGGGGATAAGGAAGTGATAGGTCGTATGGTGTTAAGCAAAGGAATACAGAAGATCAGATGGTAGTGGATTTTGCGAAAAGGATGGACATGGCTGTGGTGAATACGTATTTTAACAAGAGTGAGGAGCATAGGGTGACATACAAGAGTGGAGGAAGATGCACATAGGTGGATTATATCTTATGTAGATGGGTCAGTCTGAAGGAGATTGTAGACTGTAAAGTGGTGGCAGGGGAAAGTGTAGTTAGGCAGCATAGGATGGTGGTTTGTAGGATGATATTGGTGATCAAGAAGAGGAGGAGGAGTGTTTGGGCAGCACCAAAGATCAAATGGTAGAAACTGAAAAAGGGTAATTGTGAGGTGGAGTTCAGGGAAGAGTTAAGACAGGCACTGGGTGGCAGTGAAGAGTTACCGAATAGCTGGGTAACTACAGCAGAACTAGTAAAAGAGATGGCTAGAAAGGTGCTTGGTGTGACATCTGGAAAGAGGAAGGAGGACAAGGAGACCTGGTGGTGGAATGAAGAAGTACAGGAGAGTATACAGAGAAAGAGGTTGGCGAAGAAGAAGTGGGATTGTCAGAGAGATGAAGAAGGTAGACAAGAGTATAAGGAGATGAGGTGCATGGCAAAGAGAGAGGTGGTGAAGGCTAAGGATAAGGCATATGAAGAGTTGTATGAAAGGTTGGACACTAAGGAGGGAGAAAAGGACCTGTACTGATTGGCTAGACAGAGGGACCGAGCTAGTAAAGATGTGCAGCAGGTAAGGGTGATAAAGGATAATGAGGGAAACATACTTACAAGTGAGGAGAGTGTGTTGAGCAGATGGAAAGAGTACTTTGAGGGGCTGATGAATGAAGAGAATGAGAGGGAGAGAAGGTTGGATGATGTGCGGATAGTGAATCATGAAGTGCGGTGGATTAGCAAGGAGGAAGTAAGGATAGCTATGAAGAGGATGAAGAATGGAAAGGCTGTTGGTCCAGATGACATACCCGTGGAAGCATGGAGGTGTTTAGGTGAAATGGCAGTGGAGTTTTTAACTAGATTGTTTAATGAAATCTTGGAAAGTGAGAGGATGCCTGATGAATGGAGAAAAAGTGTTTTGGTACTGATTTTTAAGAATAAGGGTGATGTGCAGAGCTGTAGTAACTACAGAGAGATTAAACTGATCAGTCACAGCATGAAGTTATGGGAAAGAGTAGTGGAAGATAGGTTAAGAAGGGAGGTGATGATTAGTGATCAGCAGTATGGTTTCATGCTAGGAAAGAGTACTACAGATGCAATGTTTGTTCTGAGAGTGCTGATGGAGAAGTACAGAGAAGGTCAGAAGGAGTTGCATTGTGTCTTTGTGGACTTAGAGAAAATATATTACAGGGTGCCTAGAGAGGAGTTGTGGTATTGTATGAGGAAGTCAGGAGTGTCAGAGAAGTATGTAAGAGTGGTACAGGATATGTACGAGGGTAGTGTGACAGCGGTGAGGTCTGCGGTGGGAGTGATGGATGAGTTTAAGGTGGAGGTGGGATTACATCAAGGATCAGCTCTGAGCCCTTTCTTATTTGCAATGGTAATGGGGAGGTTGACAGATGAGATCAGACAGGAGTCACCGTGAACTATGATGTTTGCAGATGACATTATGATTTGTAGTGAGAGTAGGGAACAGGTGGAGGAGACCCTGAAGAGGTGGAGATATGCTTTAGAGAGAAGAGGACTGAAGGTCATCAGGACTAAAACAGAATGTGTGTGTGAATGAGAGGGAGGATAGAGGAATGGTGTGAGGATGCAGGGAGTAGAGGTGGCAAAGGTGGATGAGTTTAAATACTTGGGATCAACAGTTCAGAGTGATGGTGAGTGTGGAAGAGAGATGAATAAGAGAGTACAGGCAGGATGGAGTGGGTGGAGAAGAGTGTCAGGAGTGATTTGTGACAGACACGTACCAGTAAGAGTGAAAGGGAAGGTCTACAAGAGGGTAGTGAGACCAGCTATGTTATATGGGTTGGAGACAGTGGCATTGACAAAAAGGCAGGAGTCAGAGCTTGACGTGGCAGAGTTGAAGATGTTAAGATTTGCACTGGGTGTGAAGAGGATGGACAGGATTAGAAATAAGTTGGAAGATTTGACTACAAAGCCAGAGATGCAAGATTACATTGGTTTGGACATGTGCTGAGGAGGGATGCAGAGTATATTGGGAAAAAAAATGCTAAGGATGAAACTGCCAGGTAACAGGGAAAAAAAGAAGGCTTAAGATAAGGTTTATGGATGTGGTGAGAGAGGACATGCAAGTGGTTGGTGTGACAGAGCAAGATGCAGAGGACAGGAAGAAATGGAAACAGATGATCTGCTGTGGTGATCCCTAACGGGAGCAGCCAAAAGAAGAAGAAGAAGAGATTGCACATATTAACTGATATTGGTGGATTATAATGACAGAAGTTGGGTTGAAATGTTCTGAAATGGGTAGTTTTGTCATCATTGGTTCATACATTTTGTTTTATTGCTTACTGGAAAAATAATCAAAACTACAAATTTAAAGCACACTCTAACAAGTGGTTCTATATTGTACAAGGAATATAAGTTAGTATAATCAGAAAGGTGACTCAAAGAAAACATGCATGTGTGCATGGTCCTAAATGTGTGCAAGGAGCCTGTTGTTGTTGTCTTTTGGCTTTTTCCAGTTAGGGGTTGCCACAGCGGAACTTAGGTCTGCTAATGATTGGCAGTAGATTTTCACGAACGCCGAGGTGCCAGCTCGACATTCAACCTTCAGTGAAGGCACACCCACGCCCATTTACGTATGTCTTTCGAATGCCCACCAAACCACAGGGAGGACATGCAGACTCCACATAGAAGGCACTCCCCGCACTCCAGCCGAGAATCGAACGGGAGAACCTCTTGCTGTGAGGCTACAACGCTACCGCTGCACCACGGCGGCAAGGAGCCTACGGTATGAAAATAGCTCAAATGTAAACTTAATCCATGACTGGCCAGATGCATTGTCTTTCAATGTGGGTTTCAATGCCATTTCACTGAATGTGAGTTTCAAGGGCAGAGAAGTTTACTGTTAATGCTAAGCCTGTTTTTATTGTGAGACTGTATTGTTTTGTTTAGCAAATGTCTCATGGTGTCTGTGCTCTAAAATTTGAAATAAAAATTGTAAATTAAATCCAAATAACTGTAACCACTGTAGAGTAAAAAGTATATAATATGCACACTGACAGGTCTGAACAGTGTTTATGGTAATAGGAAATAGCCAAGTAATGGGACACTGGAATGACTGGAGGCTGCGGGGAGGTGCCACTGCATGGGCTAGGGAACTGCTTTGGGCCTTCTGATCCATTATCTTCCCTAGGTCCCATTTGACCATGATACAGCTCTGCACTGAATATTAAAATAAATATGTGTATTTAGAAGAGTTTCAGTTAGAGTTTAAGAAGTACATTATTTAGAATAAAGGGTTTCTAGCTAGAAGCATGAACACAGTACAATAAGGCCTACCTGATTACAAGTACTAAGAGTTTCACTTACATTCTGTTGCATTCCTTTAAAGTGCTCCAAACCGTCTAATGCCAATTACTGAGAGCAGAATATAGTAAGAAGAAAGGCAGTATTTTTTGTAACTTTAGCCTATATATATAAACTGCATAGTAAAGCCAAAATTCCAAAATGATTTCTTAACTATTGCATTTCTTGTGTAGTACACATTTTAAAACATGTATTTTAGCCACAATGTATTGTAAAATGCTTTGTCATTTCAAGATGTTTAACATTTTGTGTATGTGTTTTTTCAGGTAAAATCACAACAAAAACATACAACTCTCCTGTTCTCACAAATATAGATCCATGTCAGTTTTGTGGAGTAAACTGCTCCTTGTGCAAGTCAAATGTAGACCCGACTACACTTGCCCCCTCAACTGAAATGATATCTGTAGGATCTGCAACTGAAACAACTGTGGGAATTATAACTGTATCGTCAACTGTGAAATCTACAACTGTAAAAACAGTTGTGGGATCTGCATCTGTACATTTGCCCATTGGAATAATTCATATTCTGCTTGGTGTTCTGATGACTCTAAGATAATTCAACCACACTATATGTCATCTGACTTCAAAACTGTAAGGTTGTAGGTCTGATAACTATAAAAAAAGGCATGAATTAAAGCATCCATCATTAAGAAAAGAAATGTTGCAAATTTTTGAAATTATTCATTCATATTTGAAAAATAAATATATGCTGTGTTGCATTGTATCTATACACTTCATATTTTCCTCTCTTGCTTGTCTTTGCTGTTGCTTGTGATTAAAATTCATTTATTTTTCTGTTTTATTTTTATTTAGATATGGGTAAGGTATAATAGATATAAACTGTTCCATTTTCATCCATCAGAGGAAGCACACCGTGAATAATGCATACAATATAAGCACCACTTAATTTGCAAAATAACATTTTAACCATAACAGATCAGCAGTGAGCAGTTTAAAATAGACTAAAGTGAATAATGTCAAGAAGTTGGCAGGAAGTAGAATTGACACAGTTTACAATGTTACCATAAGGTATAATGTAACAAAGATAATAATATAAAAAAAGATTTAAAAAAATGCTTTTCATTCAGTCACTCTAAAAAGTAAAAAATAAGGAAGAAGAGTGGAAACTTTGCAAAAGAAATGCAGACAAGCTGATTTCAGAAAAGCATTCAAGGCTGGGTTTGTTGAGTCCTACTACTTCTTCTGGTACCTCATTACCAGAATAAGCAAAACCAACCTCGAATACTTTTCTGAAATCAGCTTGTCTGTTTTTCTTTTGCAAAGTTTTCACTCTTCTTTCTTATTTTTTACTTTTTAGAGCAATTGAATAAAAAGCATTTTTTTTTAAATCTTGTTTTTATATTTTTATTTTTGTTTTACTTTTTAGTGTTTGCGTACAATATTAATGTCATTAATATTAATTAATTATTAAATATGAATAAATATTGTGTCACCAATGACAGAGGGACAAATAAACACTCTCTCCTCTTTTTCACTTAACATTTGAGTTACTTGAGTTTATGTTACATTAAGCATTGCAAAAACAATTGTCCAAGACCTAAGAAGTATATGTCATAGATGATGTCAATCACTTGTGCTGATACTGGTAACCAGAGGTCCAGACCCCAACCAGCTTACAAAAACATCAGGAGCTATTGTCATAAATTGTAACCCAGTCAATTGCAGTAATAGCAGCAACAATCCTAAACCCATCCACAGAGACAAACTTGACACTTTGTAAGAACTGTTAAAATCCGAAACCCATCAACAAAAACACAGATCCCAGAAAAACTAAGCACCCAGTGCTCTTTGCAGCAGCTACAAAGTTAGACCCACCACTGTTCCTTGCAGCACCTACAAATCAGCACCCACCTCACCTGAGCAAAAGCTATGAATTGAACAGAGTGCTTTCCAAACATGTAATTTCATGACTCAAATACACTCCCCAAAACAATAATGCTCCCAGTTCCACAGAAGAATACATACCCTACTAATCTGTTTAAGTCTCTGTACTCCAAAAAGACCCACTAAAACAACTATTCAACTGTTATTACACATAGATATTTAGAGCAATACATTGAATTCGATAACAATGCTAATAAAAGTGGGTATCACAATCCCTAGCCCATTATTATTGTTTTACAATTCTGATAATAAACCAAAAGAAGACCAATCGGCTGGCATTATCATAATTTCATACAGTAACCATGCTTATACAGCAAACTGCTTAAATTATAGTTAAATCATCCACTCAATAGTAACTGCATTGATTTTTTCCAACTTCCTGTAACTTAGAATTAACTACACACAATAGATCCATTACAAAATAACTGTGGCCCATGTGCATGGAATACTAACAGTTTTTCTACACTTGTCAAGAAATGCAAAGCATGACAACACCATCTGCGTATGGCATGGCAGCTTCTCATGGGACATTCACCGGGTACTTATTTAATATATGTCTGTCAACATACTCGGTTTAAACTTGCCTGTTTTTTTTCATGTGTGTGTGTGTGTGTGTGTGTGTGTGTGTGTGTGTGTGTGTGTGTGAAATGATGTCGGGAGATGTGAGAGTGTGTGTTTGTGTGTATTGTCTCATTAATGACAGAAGCACAATATTTTACTCAAAGAGTAAACTGTTGTCCCTCTGTCATTATTAGAATGCTTTTTGTTGAATCTGGCATTGTGAGCCAGAGGCGAGACAGAACCACAGAGGGATAGAGAGACAAAGCCACAAAACCACAAAGCCAGCTTCAATGAAAAGCATTCTAATAATAATAATAATAATAATAATAATAATAATAATAAATAAATAAATAGTAGAAAGCAAATTATATAGTTTGTAAATGCTGGTCTTTATCAACTAGACATATGAAAAATAATGAGTTGTTGGCATGAGAAGCACTAAAAGGAAGCACAGTAACCATTCTGTGAGCTGTTATGACAAATTGATGTGTAATAAGCAACATGCAGCTGAAGGATTTATTAAAATGAACTGCAGCTAAGTTTAAACCATGGAAATGAATATAGCTGGCACGCGCATTTTGCCAGTGACAGTTTAATAATATCAAGCTGTCTTGCACCTTGGAAGCTGAAGGCAATGTTTTTGTAGTTTTCCAGGTGTTTATACTTCCCGTTTTTTACATAAACAAACGTGTGTGTGTGTGTGTGTGTGTGTGTGTGTGTGTGTGTGTGTGTGTGTGTGTGTGTGTGCTCACGCTCGGGTGTGTGTGTGGCATTTTAATCACAGCAAGTTCTTTTCTTCTCGTTTCATACTAGTATTTCTTCCTTCTGTTGCTTCCACTTTTTTTCATTTTAAATATTGATATTTATAGGATGCCCCATTTGTATAGGTGCATTAAAACACTCCATTTCCAACTGTGATTAGAGCATACGCAGGTAAAAATGATACTTGGTACAAGAACACCCTGCCTTAGAGCACACTCAGGTGTGCTCTTAAAAAGACATTACTCACAAACTACTTGGCATTAATTAATGTTTGTTTAATGTTTGAATATGCCATTCTTTTAAAAAAATGTGATCTTTGGCCTTATGTGTTTGATGGAGTAATAAAATATTTTAAATTTAATTGTAGTCCTTTGTCAAAAAGTGCTATAATATGTTTTCCTACATATTGTTTGATAGTTAATGTCTGTTAATGAAACATTTTCTGATAAATAAAATGATATTAGTCCATATTGTAATTCTGTACCCACAAGTTACTCATTGATTGTTTGAAACCACAACATTTATAATGTTATGTCTTTTGCTAATATTAACCTTTTAAAATAACTTTAGAAGAAACACCATCACCTGCTTGTTGTTGTGCTATATTTACTTTGTTCTCATATTACTAGGCTATTGCTTAGTCGTTATAAGATTCCTGGGTAACCGTGATGATTTACATTTGTATGAGATACTTCCAAAAGAGTAGATGTACATGGAAGAAGTCAACTGTGTTCTAAATCCATACATTTTCTGAAGTGTCATACCCTTAGTAGGCTGCTTCACCAGTTGTACGTGCCTATGCTAGTACCACATACATATAACTGAGCTGTTAGTTTATGCTTTAGGGGTAGGTATTTATATAATTTCCTCACAGTGAATAATTTGTTCATAAAGCAAATGTACATGAAGTGTGACAGTTAGGAGGAGGAAGAAAATATGATTCAAGAAGAAAGTTGAGATGTCCTCTGATCTTGCATTGAATATATCATAAAAAAGAGCCAAAGGTACAAGAAAAATGTTCAAGTATAGTGAAGCTCCATTGCAACAGAGCATAACAATTGAAGCTGAGCAAATTAAAGTGCACACACTCATTTTAGAGGCATCCAAAGAAAAAAAAAGGGCGATGGGTAAAATGAGTCTTAGTATAATCATTACTACTTCTTCATGCTTCTATTATTATGTGGGGGTCTACTGTTAGTGCCCATCCACCATTAGCTCACGGCACACTTTTCTGCTGCCACTTGCTCATGTTGGCAGGTGCCCTAACTCCCACTGACTTGATTTCCACCTTGTTACAGAAGGCTAACTATCCCTCCCAGAGCTCCTAACAGTTCACCCATTCCCTTAACCTAAATTCCTGATCGTTCCTGCTTCCTTACTCTAATCTTCCACTCTCACTCTCTTAAACTAAAACCCCTCCCCTTCCTGACCTTAATCTCTTGAGTGCTCCTTAAACCTAAACTCTATGTCCCGTCCCTAACACTAACCTTCTGCTAACTTCTGATTGTGCCCTATACCAAAAATCCCCTCCACTTATTAACCCTAACCTTCTGCTTATTCCCATTCACTCCATAAACCTAAAATCCCCTTCACCAATCCTAACCTTGCCATGTACTGATGTTGTGATTCCCAGTACCAGCTAATGCTATGGAATAGTATGGAAAACAGCCTGGAAATTAGTGGATGCAAAGGACCACATAATGTTATGCAAATTAAGTATACAATTTAATGTGTATAGAATAAAATGCAAATGAGTGCCTCTCAAAGCAGGCTGTGATTCATAGTCTTTAGGCACATTAGGCATGCAATGAGTTTTATGTCACTGTAACAGCAAAATACAAGTGGAAACTTTTGGAGGTCCAACAAGCAAACTTGCTTGGAAAAACAGTATTTATGAACTAGTACTTACCCACTATATGTTCCATTACTTTGAAGCTGGTAGTATGGGGCAACTTGAGGCAGTGCAAATGAAAATGGTACTGTCAGCAGCTTATATGCCACCAGCTAGTCACTCATCATCCAACAGACAGAGATATTATCTAGGTGTTGGTTAACATGTATCTAACACAAACAATTAGGACGCACCGGGTATACTACATGTATGGCCTACAGAACACTTTTGTTGTACTACTTTCACAGTAGATGAGCATATCTGTTTTACAGACATAGTAGAGGAAGGACCCACCACCATGCATAGCTTGTATGACATTGCCTCATTCTCCATATTGCTGAGTCTGTAGATTACATTCATATGGCAATAAAGGTATCACCTTGTGCCCATTATACAATGATACACCGATAGGAAAAGATGACAATACAACAAATGCCAAGTAGAATGAATGCACAGGGATTATCAATGTGTCTTCACATCACCTTGTCAGTGTCAATAATTATCCCATATGTCATACAAGTCACTTATATTGTCTCTTCTTGCAAATGGAAGTTACACAGGGTCACCTAGCTGGTTGGTACAAATACTATGGTAAGGGCACATATAAACCACCAATAACAGTCTGTACACTTGTCATATATCCTCATATGATCCTTCTGTATTTTAGGTGATACAGGATACCCATTACCATGGTTCATGACGGCCTTAAAGAACTCACACAGAGTCACTGAATAGCAGTATAACACCACACATGCACATAGCTGAAATAACATTTGAGGGTGTACTCAGCTTGATAATGACATACCTCTGGATTCAATAAGCTAATTTCTCCATGCAGGAACAGTGTAGCCGCTCCTGCACCGAATATGGCTGCCGTTCGATCCAGTAAACTAGTGTTTGAAAATGCACGAGCCTGCCTACACTCATAGCCGACCTTAGGCATAGGCCAACTAGGCAGCCGCCTAGGGCACCGCTCTGGTAGGGGCACTTTTCCAGTATTTATTTGGTGTAGTTAGACCAGGATGGGGGCACCAGGTAGTGCCTAGGGCACCAGTTGACCTAAGGCCGCTCCTGCCTACACTATTCCTGCATGAACACCACTGCATAATGCCAATTACCTAATCTTCTGTTGAAAACCACACAAATGAGGTGAATTAGTGATTCAGCAAGCAGGCAGGCATCCATGCAAGAATAGTGTTAGTTGCAGAAATGAATTCAGCTACTAGCCAAATGCATTTCTGCAAAAAATTAAAACGGAGGTATGACAGCTCAAAAAAATTATGTATTATAATCTTTAGGCATGCCAATGGCCAAATATATGGCTATTGGCATGGAAAAGTTTTTCATTTATATAAAAATAAAAGGTTTTTTTTGGGTCGATCTTGACAGTTTAAGCATGGGGCAGTGGCTTGCAAACGGGAACGTGCCAAAAATAAAAAAAAATGTGAAAACTCAATTTTAAGGGAAATCTGCATTTAGCCATTATAGTCTATGGCATGTAGAATCAAAATAATATCAGGGAACACTGGTTGTTAAGGGGAAAAGCTCTGGGGCAGTGCAGTAACTATGGACTAAGGCAGTGGGGTATGCAAATAAGGGGAAATTTACTGAATCACAAAAATATTCTAAGTGCCAAACTGCACCTAACCATGTAGGTGCTATAACATGATCGTATAAGTAGGAGGAGGAGGAGCAACAGACATGAAAAGGGTGTGTGTCATGGATGGTGTAAGCACATTGGAGCCCTATGGTGCCCAGATAAGCTTAGCTAAGTACAGCTAAGCAAGGGGTGGTATTGACTTATTCCATGAAATGAAGAGCGTATTCACATCCAGGGAGGGCCATTTCTTCATGTTTACATTAGCTAAAAATGTATGCATGGTGTGCACTGGGTCTAAAACAAAAAACACACAAAAAAATACCTGGAAATAGCAGGACTGTTTACATTTGGGAACCAGGTTTGCTTGGGCTTAAAAGGGGCAGAAATTGGAAGGGGAAAAAAGGAAAAATAGCAGAATAAAAGAAATCAAGAATAAATTACATAGCTAGCAGGTGGAATGCATGTCAGCCAATCATGCAGGCAGCATCTGCAGTACAACAGTATAAACTATGGAAACACCTTACATTCTGTTTTTTTCCACAAACTCTGCACCATTGGTGAACACATGAAGGGGAATTGTAACTGGAAAAATGTTAAGGGCTGCCAATCCTTTGATCCATCAGTATGTGCTAGTGGCTGAGGGCGGTGAGGAGGATAATGCTGACAACAGCCACAGACCGAGGAGGAGGAAAAGAGTGTTCAGACCAAGGGTAATTTACCAGGGGCTACATCATCTAGAGATAGTGGAGTGCTACAGGATGGACAGAGACATACTTTAGCAAATCACTGAGCTGTGCTGGCCTCAACTCAGACTGAGAGTCAACAGAAGAGAACCTATCACAGTGGATACAAAGGTATGTGTCACCTTAAGAATTCTAGCTGCAGGTACTTTCCAAAGACCTACTGGGGACATCATGGGGTTCTCACAGGCATCTGCATCCAGGGTACTCCACCAGTTCCTGGATGTCATGCTACCACATGCCAGTGAGCGCATTTACTTCCCCAACACCAGTGATGAGAGGACCAGTAATATGCATCTCTTCTACCGTGTAGCAGAATACCAGGAGGTACTTGGTGCGATAGACTGCACTCACTTCCACATCAAAGCACCACCTGGTGAACAGGGTAGGGTCTACATAAACTGCAAGGGATTCCCCTCCATCAACTGCCAGGCTGTGTGCAATGCCCAGGGCATTATTATGAATGTGTGTGCTGGCAGCCCTGGAAGCTATCACGGCTCCCACATCTGGCATTTGTCACAGCTGTACCAGGAATTTGCCAGTGGGGCATCCCATATGGCCATCTAGTGGGTGATGCTGGTTATGTACTGGAGCTGTGGATGATGACACCCATCAGAAATGCACACACATCCACACAAGAATGCCATAATGAGGCACACGCACAAACCAGGATCATTATAGTGTCTGTTTGGGATGCAAAAGTCAGAGTTCCTCTGCCTTGACATATTTGGTGGAGTCTTGCAGTACTCACCAGCCACATGTGCACACATGTTCATAGTATGTGCCATGCTACACAATATAATCCTGTGGAAACAGCTGCAACAGGAACAGCAGGGGGAAGGGCCACACAGCCCACCACCATTGCAAAGGTCCCCACAGGAACAGAGGGTCTCAGGAAGAGGCCCCTGAGCCTGCTCCTGTAGGCAGATGGAGGCATGCCCAGTATGCTCAGGCCTTGGCAAAGAGCCAAAGCATAGCACACACACTGACACTGTAGGGAACCCAGGGACTGACACCTCTATCTGACTCACACACACAGTAAAATTGATGACATGCACATCACATTACCTGTAACTTACTATGTATAGGGAATGTACTGTGTACATCCAACATAGGCGGCTCTCAAGCACCGCCCTCACAACTGCCGCAGCTTCAAGGTAAATCAGTCTTCTTAACAATAAATGAATGGATTAGTATGTTTTGTTAGCATATCTATGGTAATGCTGCATGCATACAAGGGAATGGGGTGGCCTACTGAGATAGCAGCACACAACTGACAGCTATGTTGGACACCAGGAAATGTCTGCCCAAAACTGGCCTCCACACACTATGCCTTAGTACCCAAGGTGGCATATCCCACTATAGTATATGTGTGGAGTCAACTAACTGGGGGGGTCATAGGTCACAGGCATGGATGTCAGTGTGAGGGTCCCATAGCCACCCCTCACACCCACACAGCAAGTCAGCTGTAGAAAACCAGAGAGAAATGTCTGTTAAAGGTACGCAAATGGTGGCAATGTTGAATTACCCCCCTACAGACTCACATAGTGATAGCACAGCAGGGCTCACAGTTGCAGGAAAGCTATGAAGGGTAAGAAGTCTAAAAATCAAACGAATGCCACTACAATCTGACATGTGCTCTTTACTGATATACCTCTAGTCCCCAAGACAGGACACAATAGTATGGTAAATGGAACCAAAATGTAAAGCAAATATCAGCAAAGTCTGTGCAAATGTGTACAGTTGACAGGTGTGCCCCCCCCCCCCCAGATTCCCACACAAATGCTGTAACATTTATGTTTGCAGTAAAATAGCAGCATAGCACACAGTGGCAGGACTATACTAATACACTTGAAAATATGTTTCCTGTCCACAATATGCAGTGGTCAATGAGCTATATGTATGTGTGATTAATACTGTCAGGATCTGGCCAGCACATTCTCCTGGCAGTCATCTTGTAGTGCCATAGGTTCAATCCTGTCTTTGACAGGGTCATGTGCAGATAACTGCAGTGCCAACTGTTATGCATGCCAGTGACACCTGCTGCTCTGCCACTGACATACCTGGAAGTCACAGTGCTATGTGGAATATACTACACATATAATGGACATTTTGAAGGATGTGTAGCCAAGGTGCTAAGGCTTTTGTGAATATAAGTGCTTTTTGGTACTGCTGCCAGTGTTTTTTCTCAATAATCTTTTTTTCTTATGTTTGCTTTTACATATAATGGACTTGCCTGCACAGTAGAATGTACTGTGGACCCACACCCATAACTCAAACCTCTGTCAGCAAGATATCTGGACAAGGGCAGACATAAAAGTGGAACAAAGGCACAATGATCAGCATGTGTTGTAAATATCACCCTTACATACTGAGAAAGTTGGTAAGGTGAGGGGTTTATGGTAGCAGGAATTTCCTGAAGGTTATGAAGTCTGAAACAGTAACGTCTGTTATTATTTTGTAACATCACTCTTCAATTATATGCAACTAACTTGCCATAAAAACACAAGTTTACATAGACAGGATGAAACCTCTAGCCAAACACCTGGACTACCTGCCAAAAAATGGACAAGTGAGAAGTATGGCCACACAAGGATATGACATCTCAGGTTAGAAAGATACCACACAAGCAAGAGATCCCCAGCCAGTATATCACCAAGTTGCTGGACTGTTTACACAGTGCATCATCACTCAACTGACTGTAGCCACATCTCACAAATTGCCTTGTTTGGCAAGAATGTACACAGCTGCCCTCATAATATTGGTCTATGCATCATACAACTAGTATTCCTCTGGCAAAGCACTGTGATGATCTGTGGATGTCTGGCACTAGGTAATGACACAATACATTGCAGTGTCAGACTACAGATATGTCAGAAAATGTTTGCTAAACAAACCCAGTACCCTGAGGAAAGTACTGTGTACTCCTGAGATGTATGGCTGTAGCACACAAAACCCTGGACTGGTGTACACCTATCTTTGGACTGGAGTCCCACTCTAACTATAGAAGGTCACACTGGTCATGCTCTTACACTTAGAGAATCAATCAGACTGTATTGTGTATATATGTCTGTGCATACAGGCAGCTATGTACACCTTAACTGTCCCCCCCCACACACACACACACACATCAGACAGGATTACTCTCAGTTAGTTGTAGGTGGCCCATATGTGATATATCTGCATCTGTTGCGTGAGATACACAGACATATATATGGGCAACTGATAACATATGTCAGGCACACACACACATAGATGTGGGGAAGTGAGAGGCAGACAGTGATAGAGAGAGAGACACACACACACAGGGGGACAGACAGAGTGAGTCACGCACATGGATACCTTGAATGGCATACAATGATGTCCTGCTATGGACAGTAGCATACCAATTGTAAACAGTTGCATGTGCTGGCATAAAAGGTGAGCCCCATTGTGTAAAAGTAATGAGGTTGGGTTTATAATATCACATCACCTGCCTGTGTGTGTGTGTGTGTGTGTGTGTGTGTGTGTGTGTGTGTGTGTGTGTGTGTGTGTGTGTCCGTAGGTCTAAATATTAGGAGATTCTTCACACTCAGTACACTTCACATAGCCCTATTTCACAAGATCTGCTGCTGTCATTCACCTTAGAAGTACCATTGGACACCTATCACCCCTATAAGCTTTGTAACATGTGCAATAACAGTGTAACACTATATTACAAATAACTAAATAGGTAGAGGGTTCTAATTTCAATATTGGCAAGTGTGTGTGTGTGTGTGTGTGTGTGTGTGTGTGTGTGTGTGTGTGTGTGTGTGTGTGTGTGTGTATGTGACAGTTGTGTGTGTGAGAGTAAGAAAGTGTTTGTTTGTTTGTTTGTAGGTGAAACAGTTTTAGGCCATTCCCACCCACAACACTTCCAAGTGCCCCACATTATCAGTCCTGCTGATGTCATTCCTCTTATTAGCCCCTTTGGCCAGTTGTCAGCCCAATAAGCTCCATAGCATGTGCGATATCTGTGTAACACCATAGTACAAATCACTAGATAGGCAGGGGTTCTTCTCTCATATTCTGCAAATGTGTGTGTATGTGTGTGCAAGTCTGTATGTTTGTAAGAAGAAATATTTTGATAAGTTTCCCACCTAGTGCCCCACTTTATCAGTCCTGCTGATGTTATTCCCCTTATCAGCAGCTTTGGTCAGTTAGCCTAATAAGCTCCATAGCGTGTGCGATAACTATGTAACACTATAGTACAACTCACTAGATAAGCAGGGGTTCTGCTCTCAAATCGAGCAAATGTGTGTGTGTGTGTGTGTGTGTGTGTGTGTGTGTGTGTGTGTGTGTGTGTGTGTTTGTTTGTAAGAAGAAGTATTTTGATAAGTTTCCCACCCAGTGCCCCACTTTATCAGTCCTGCTGATGTCATTCCCCTTATCAGCACCTTTGGCCAGTTTTCAGCCTAGTAAGCTCAGTAGCGTGTGCAATAACTGTATAACACTATAGTACAAATAACTAGATAGACAGGGGTTTTAATCCCTATGGTGGTAAGTGTGTGTGTGTGTGTGTGTGTGTGTGTGTGTGTGTGTGTGTGTGTGTGTGTGTGTGTGTGTGAGAGAGATACCATTTTGAAATTCATATAAGCTCTGGCACATCTGATAACTGAGTAACTCTATAGTAGAAATAACTAGATAGCTAGGGGTTCTAATCTCAATACTGGCAGCTGTTTCATATCATGTGTGTGTTATACCATTTTGAGTTGTGTACCACCCTGTACACTTCCCATCACCCACCTTTACAAGGCCTGCTGATGTCATTCACCTTAGAAGTACCTTGGGACAAGGTGAATTCATATTAGCTCTGTGGCACATCTGATAACTGTGTAACACTATTGTAAAATAACTAGATAGGTAGGGGTTTTAATCTCAATACTGGCAACTGTATTTATGTGTGTGTGTGTGTGTGTGTGTGTGTGTGTGTGTGTGTGTGTGTGTGTGTGTGTCTGTGTACACGCGCATGTGCGAGTGTGCATGTGTGCACGTGTGTGTGTGTGTCTGTGTTTGGATTGAGAATCATATCGTGTGTGGGTTATACCATTTTGAGTTGTGTATCACCCTGTACACATCCCATTACTCATCTTTACAAGGCCTGCTGATGTTATTCACCTTAGAAGTACCTTGGACAAAGTGAATTTATATAAGCTCTGTGGAGCGTCTGATAACTGTGTAACACTATAGTAAAAATAACTAGATAGGTAGGGGTTCTAATCTCAATATTGGCAACTGTGTGTGTGTGTGTGTGTGTGTGTGTGTGTGTTTGAGTTGAGAATCATAATGTGTGTGGGTTATTCCATTTTGAGTTGTGTACCATCCTGTACACTTCCCATCTCCCTACTTTCCAAGGCCTGCGGATGTCATTCACCTGAGAAGTACCTTGTGACAAGGTGAATTCATATAAGCTCTGTGGCACATCTGATAACTGAGTAACACTATAGTAGAAATAACTAGATAGGTAAGGGTTCTAATATAAATACTGGCAACTGTGTGTGTGTGTGTGTGTGTGTGTGTGTGTGTGTGTGTGTGTGTGTGTGTGTGTGTGTGTGTGTGTGTGTGTGTGTTTGGGTAAGAATCACATCCTGTGTGGGTTATACCACTTTGATGTGTGTACCATCCACCCCTGTTTATCACCTCCAGATGGCATTACTTTATATAGCATGTTAATGGCATCTGCCTCACATGTAACATGTTAAACCATTGTACAGGCCATTCCAGTCATCTGTACAGATGTCTACAGAATATCTGGATGTTTGCAACCCATATGTGGTCTGTGTCCCCTAACAATGGCCATGTATGTGATATTTTTGCCAAATAGGTCACCGTTAGTGCACTGACACACATGCCAGCATCAGATATCATACCTGACTGAAACATCATGCTGATACAATGTCTGTTACCCTATCACTTGTACAGGCTTGTAGGAGCAATAGGTGACTTCAGTTGCTAGTTCTGGTGGGTTATCTCACCATCCATGAAGGCATTCACAACATTATATGTTGTAAGAGGTAGTGTGTTATGTCCCATACATATAATCTATGTGGGGCATGCCATGTGTATGTAGCACCATAGTACATTAAAGTGAATATGTAGGTTTATGAATCTGTCAATCTGTCCATTACCAACTGTGTTTGTGTTACAGTATGCACATCCCCTGTGTCAGTTTTTACTGTGTGTATGCAAAGGATATACCATTTTGTCTCCCTGTTCCACTCAGTGAACTCAGGAATACATACCACAAACCTGACATACAGAGTACCGTGCATGCCCTCACCAACTGCATCAGGGTTGAGTGTATGGGAAAGAAATGGCAGGGGCAACAGGTGCTGACACGTGATTCTGTTGTGACCAATCTAATGGCTAAGTTTGTGAGGGACCTGCTGACAGTAATCCAGTTACCTATTCCATATGTATGAGCCTGTGGTACTACAAAACCCAACGTCATTTCTGGCCAATGAACAAAAACAAAAAGCTGGGTGATGGTGGAAATCAGGCAAAAATATTTTTGAACAGTTTTATTAGTGCTTTTCTTTGACTAAATCACCAGACTTTTTCAGATAACCTCCTAATACAACAGTTCACTATTTATATTGTTTTAAAAATATCACATGTTATTATCAGCCAATAGATGTTCATAGGCACATAAATAAAACTTTTTCTTAAACATATATATACTCATACCACAAATTTATAAAAATTAACTAAAACATTCAAATTGTTTTGTAACTTAATTAATTTTCCTATTTTATCTATCATACACTTTTAATTTTAAAAGACTGTTTATTGATATCATGTCATTTAAGCCAGGGGAGGGGTGCTTGCATTTAAGTAAATTTGCCACCATGTTTCTTTATTCTCCAAATTCAGCTTTCAAGGTACCCCTCTGGCATCCTTCATAACCTGATATACTACCAAACATTTAAAACCATGTACAGGGTATTTTTTAATATGTTTATACAATGCATTTGTGTCCTTGTGTGAGAAATGTCGTACATGTGTTCATATATTCTCTGGGACAATTTCCTTTCTGTTTTACCCACATAAAATCTTGGGCATTTCAAGCAAAAAGCAATAAAAACAACCCCTTGGGTATAACAACTGTATTTCCCTTTTATATAGATGGTTTTATTTATAATTTGCACACTCGATCCATTAAAAACATACTGGCATTGATTACACATCCCACAAGAACTCATCTTCCCTTCCTTTATACCCTGTACTTGTCCCTCCAAAATGTTTTTAAAGTCTAAGCCCCTCCTATACACTATGTTTGGATTAATTCCCAGTTTTTCCACTAAATCTTTGTCCATTTTAATTATAATCCAATTCTTTTGCACTATATCTCTAATAATCATACTATTACTGTAATAAGTTAACACAAAAGGGCAAAATATCTTTTTATTTTTATTATTATTATTATTATTACTATTAGTGTTATTATTATTACTATTATTTTCCATACCATGGGTATTTGTTTCCATAGAAACCATCTCATGTACCGGATTAATAGTTTCCAAATTCCCATTTTATTCTTTCAATAATGGTATATAATACCCTTTTTCGCATTTACTAATAAATTCATTTCAAATTTGGTTAACTATTCTCCTAGGGTATCCTCTATTATGAAACATACTAGATAGAAACCCACACTCATCAATAAAGTCTGTATGGTCCGAGACCATACGTGCAGCTCGAACCATCTGCCCCTTTACTACTCCCCGCTTCGCATGAATAGGGTGGTTATTGGAGTAATGTAGATAGGTATTTGAGTGTGTTGGTTTTCTATATATTTTAGATTTTAATCCTTGTCCATTTTCTTTTCTCTTAGTCATTACATCTAAATATGTCACTTACAGTATAAGTAAACTTAAGGAAATTCATTGATTGATTTATATAATCCATAAATTTTGGAATTTCTGCTACAGGACCCTTCCACATCACAAACAGGTCATCCATAAACCTGACATACATGTTTATGTGTGCAAAATAAGAACTTGAATAAATAAACTTTTGTTCCCACAATGCCATAATGACATTTGCAAAAAGGGGGCCACAGGCTGATCCCATAGCCACCCCTTCCATCTGTCTGAAATAATGTCCCTCAAAATAGATATAATTATAATTCAGGACTAAATCAACCAGTTGGCTATAAGTGTTAATTTTATCCTGGTTTAATCCCATGATTTCACATAAATATGAGGCAAACCAATCCTTACCTTGGTCATGGGGGATACCACTATACAAGTCTTTCACATTAATTGTTATAAAGACTCCCTCAGTAGATGAATTTAAACTATTACATAAAGTTAGAAACTGCCATGAATCTCAACACAGATTTGGGATGTTACTTGCTTCTGCTTTTAATTTTTTGTCCAGGTATTTAGCTATATAGCTGGTCTTAGATTTTCCAGAATCCACTATAGGTCTATATGGTGGATTACTATAATGTTTATGAATTTTAGGCACCCTGAAAATCGCCGGGATCCTAGGCCATTCAGTAGTCATATAATTGTACTCCTGGACAGTTATTTGATCCTGAGTAAGCATATCAAGTAAATCCCAATCAATTCTTTTATATCCCAGATATATTTTCTTAACTGAAACTACTTCATAAGTCCCACTATATAACATTTGCAACATGCTTTGTACATATTCATCATGTTGCACTATTACTATGCCCCTGCCCTTATCCAGGCACATAAACCTGAGATCTCCATAAGATTTAAGATACTCTAATATTTCTTTATCCTTTTTAGACATTATCAATACAATTGCTATGTGCAAAATAATGTCTAAAATCAATTTCACATATTCTCTCAAAAGTTTTTAATACTGGATGAATATCTGGATTAAAAACACTAGGTATTCTAACATTACTGTCAGAATGCAGTTGAATTTGAACATCATTATTAAAGACAATCCCCCGGATTCATGAAGCTCGGCGCAAGGCCGGCGTAAGGCTTGCGTCGGCTGTGCAGCGTATAACTGGCATAGCAGTGCCACATGCATAGTAATGAGTGTGTGCCGCAACCACAACCACGTGCATAGGGCACGTGCGCGAGTCCAGGGAGCCCAAGTAGGATGCGCCCGTAGGCGTGGCCAAGCCGGCAGGCGATGAGCAACCTAAAGTGCTGACTGTCACAGGCCGCCTGCAATAGTAACCGCACCAACCAGTGTCCGTGGATAATGAAACGTATGCAGAGTATGCAACATAGTACCCGTTCACACAAAATGGAGAACCAAACATAAATCTACGAAGTACAAAATGTCCCCATCCACTGAACAAAGGATACTCGGAATACCGTGTCCATCATGCAATGCACTGTCATCAGGCATACCCAGTGGAGGTGTACTGCATCATGTCAGCGTGCCGCAACTACACACGACTAGCCCCTTGGGCATGGTCACCAGCAGTCCCACAGTGGTAGTGAGAGTACACAGCTGGGCAGTCGTGGCCATATAACAACCAGAAAGAAACCAGATATCCCAAACACAGACAAACATGTGTATAGTAAACTGTGCTAGACACATCAACGTAACCATCACATACACATAGGATGGCGTATGCCGAATCAGAATATCCAGAAGCAGAACCCATGCATGCAAATGTAATACACAACAACTCCGTCATAGCATGTAACCCGTACCCATGTCCGAATGTCCACCCAATCCAGCTAGCAGCCTTGCGCAGCTGCACACCTCCACACAGCGGGTACACCCCATATGTAGTAGGAAGTATTGTCCTAGGCAGTGACACGTGTGCAAATATGTACCCCACATGTCAACATCCCATCCCAGGTACTGATATCCAAATGGCTGCATGTGAATGTGTCGGCAGAATGTGTACATCCCGCGTGTGGTTATGGACCTGTCAAAACCCCAGAGGTGTTCACACGCCATGGTGTCCATAACTGTACACATCTGGACAAAGCAGTATGTGCAGCCACTGTACTGATGATTAGCTATGCAGACATGTCAAACACAATACACAGGGCAGAACAGCCATCCACCAAGCAGGTCACCCCAGCAGGGTTGCCACATGCACAGATTGACAAGGTGGGACATCACTCGTAGATATGTGTGGTTCCGTATGGCAAAACACCCACGGCCAATGCAAAGGATAGAATAACACATATATGCCCGGATGAATGGTTATGTAATAGCATGCGAATAGCTTAAGCTATCCAACATAATAGTCATGCGTACCAGATACACAATGCCTGTAACATGCAAGTAGTAATGCAGGAAGACATACACGACTGTGTTAATATCACGGGACATATGGCACGTGTCAAGTGTCGATGCAGGACACAAATGTCCATAATGGGGCCCCCTGCAAAGAGGAACACATGCCAACCCCAACCCCCACCGACGTATCGGCAGTATAAATACAACCCAAACACACACCAACACCACCGTCCAACCCATGACAGCAACGAAGGCCGGACAAACACCAACACGATGCATGCACAAATAGGGACACATGTAATCGGTGCTCTGACAACCTTCCACAGGCCACCGAATAATAGTATGTACATACGCATGTAATGCTGCGAAGGATGTGTGGTAGTTCCTAGTATCACAGAGGTAGGTATACAGATACACCGTAACCAACCGTTGCATATGTGCACTGTACACAGCATACCTGCAGGTAATACATAATTCAGTCATGTGCCACATAAATATCCATGTATGAATGAGGACAGGGGATAGACAAGTGTGAATGGGAAAAATGCAGAACATGGCATATGTATGATAACCGGCACCACCCACAGCATTGTATGCCAATAGCAGAAGCTAGTGTTGGTTGTCCAAACACTCGTGTCTGTACACATGGAATGAATATCATAGCAATAACCCACGCCTGGGTGTGGGTAATGCTGGATATACCCACGGTAGACGTGGTGCGGTCCTGAGGGCGATGCCCGAGGGACCAAATAAAGGCAACCGCGAGTAAATACAGCAGTACCCACACCCAGATGTGGGTTATTGCTATTATGCCATATCATCTAGGAAAATAAACTATTAATCCCCAGACATAATGGCACAGCATAATGCCTGTCTGCTGCCCATCCGCAGATGTCTGGCATCCGTGGCGGTGCTGACGTACTGCACGAGATGTCCATTGCTAATGTCGAAACTGTCTCGCTATGTAAAACACAGTCAGCATAGCAAAGCAATACAAAACAGCAACGGAGAGCTCGATGTCCCCTTTGCTGTGTTGTACAACCTGTCCCGCCATGTTAAATGTGTGTAGCAGAGCGAGACTGCCCCAAAGTAAGCAACGGACATCTCCGTGGCTCAGTTAAAGCTGTCACGCTATGTTAAACCCATGTAACATAGCGAGACAGGTTATAAATACCGAGGTATACTAATGGAAATAGGTCCGGGCGATCGACCGTGCCATTACTATAACCCGATCTACAACGGGCACGCTGGCCAATCAGCGTGCACGGTTAGGAATAATGGGGGGGTTATGGTATAATAGACATGGACAAACCGTGCCCATGTGCCTCGTCTGACATTCGTACACGGTCAGGGCAGTTCCGTACACTAGGCGGACAAGACCAAACCCAGAGCACCACAGGAACACCCTGACAATCAAAGACCTGTATGCGTTGGGGCTATAAGCCCCTGTAATCGGAATATCCCTGCGGTCACGCCATATGCATCCTGGGTCAAGAGCAGTAGGGAATAGGGAATATGTAACATGTAGTACCGCACTTTTCCCAGCAGGAGAATGGATGCCTGTGACGTAAGTGAGTGCGGGGGGGATATGTTAATGTAGCTATGTACCATGGGTATGCATATAAATGAGACAGAACAGCAAACGTGTAGTGGTCACAGCAACCGGCCAACGTGAATGCAGTCCCATTTGAATTATGACTATAGAACATATAAATGTGAACGTGTAAGTAATGCGTCTGTGCTGCAAAGACAGTTACATGTGTAAAGGTGAAAGTGTGTTCCGCACGTCCGTTAACCGGATCAGAGATATGTTACTGGAACAGTCACAACTAATACAGGCCACGTAATCACACAGACTCAGTAAACATATGTAACCCAGAATACGGATATGCATGTGCGCCTGCACGTAACCCACAATTAGGAAATGCAAGTGCACCTGTGTGTGTGTGATCTGCTCACAGCAGGGTAAGTTAATGCTGTGTCCTCCACGTTAGTTATACATGTCTCAAAACTGTCAGCCTCTGAAAGTATGGAACCGGACAATGCCATGCAAAGTACTGGTACAAATAGTGAGAAACACATGATATGTGACAAGACAAACATAGAATGTGGATAGAATAACGGGTGTGTTAGTAGCAGGGATTGACAAAGGGTATGCATTTGTAACCTGACCTACTTGTCAGAAGGTGCCACCGTACGTTTACATAAGTTTTATGTTGGTTTACATTTGTTGACCGGGCTAGGCTAGCTGGATATATGTCCAGTGTCAGTAGAGGCCCGGGGAGAAATGTTCCACACACAATAATAGCACAACATACCACAGTAGTCATATATGTAAACAAACATGAACAACAATAGAAAGTGTCCAAAAAGGACTGGTTACATAAAGATTCAAGAAGACAAAGAAAAATATAGTCAGTGGAAGCACGTCATAATTATAGAATCAAGTCTCTATAGAATCAAGTAAGTCTCACATGAAATGCCAGCAAATTGCCAGATAGACACAGGTCAATGTAACACACACCTAAGATAAAGGGCCAACCATCCATACACTCTGCCAGAACCTGTACAGTGGAAAGGTATGGTATGGTTATAGATGTGTGTACACAGGTAATCCACAGACAGTAACAAAGCAAGGTATGAAACGAGGGGTTCACAGGTATACATGTACACACAACAGACCTACGTCCCGTATATATGACACATGGATATAAATATGCCAAGTAATAGATAATATGGGTAGTCAAACAGACATCCATGAATGGGGAACATACAGCAGCAGTCAAAACCACTGGCCAGAAGGTGACAGTCCAGCAAGTTCTACACTTTACACATGCACACTGGTGTCCAATGTAGGACTTCAAAAATTGCTCCATTCGCAACACCAGCTGCGATTGACGCTAAAGAAATAACACCCGCAACTACGGAACAGCTATACATGCACTAAAAGCGGGTTCAAGGCTGATGACACATGTGTCCATGAAATGCAGGACATATGAACAGATATCCCCAGAGTGGCGAGTCCATAGAAGTGCGTCCACATCCCAGTACCACACACATTAACCATGTGTAATGTGTACCGTCGAGGGTTGCAGGCATGGGAACCTGGGTATGCAGAAATGGGCCTAGGTGTTGTTTGGCAGAGAATCCGTAGGCCCGCCCCGTGGGAGGGATGTGGGTATAGCACATGCCTTAATCCCCAGTAATGGTGCAAAGCATCCACCGGATAATGCGGAAAGCAGGTGTGAAATATGTACAGCCCTATATCAGTGTCCTGTAGGCAATTCCCATGGATGGACATGCGTACGACCAAGATGGCACCCATAACTGGTAATCTGTCAGAATAACACAGCTGCAGTAAGGCATAGCACAGGAAATACAGATAGGGACTACATTACAAATACCCCATACAAAGTCAGACCATTGTGCGAATACTGGCGTACATAGCTCTTAACCTTCCATCACCAAAATGAGGAACACTCACCTTCATAATGTGGAACCAATGGGCAAAATGTGGAACACATAGTAATGGCTTACTAACAACTTCAACTAGGAAGGTCATAGGATGGTTAAAATATGCTGTTTTCACTTATAAAGAAGATCCTTTAATGAATTAATATGATTAATGTCAATTTACCATGGATTTCACCTAAAACATTCCTAACACTGAATGTGTAACAGACCCTGTCAATGTGGAACTTTGAGGAATTTCGAGGAGCATGACCCTTTTAAGACCCCAAATGAGGTATGTCCCTCATAACGAGGTACATTTGAGAGGTATGCTGGCATAGCCATGAAGACGGATGTTATGAGTGTCACTAATCATGCAATGGAAATAGCGCTCCCTATCACCCACCGCACAGTCTGGAATGCCTAGGCAGCAATCAGCTAGGAAGGCACAGCACTATGCGAAACGTAACAAGGGCAATGGCCGAACGTCAGGGCGTGTACACATAATGACAACAGGTCAGGGTATGAAGGAGCTACCTGTCCAGAATACATGTACTGAACCGGTGATGCTAGGTGGACAGGTGGGAAGAAAGACAGCAGGACAAATGTGCAAACATGTATATGTCCTACCCCGGTAATTGTGAATGACAACGTATGCCCCGCTAAGGTCAATGTGGAAGATAATCAGACACAAAGGTGAAGTGTCCCCCAGGGTGCCATGAAGTGTCAACATAACAATTACCAGGCCCCCATAGTCGTACGTGAGGCCCGCCACTGACGGGAAGCGCAAATACGATGCACACATATGGTACAGGAAAGAACAAGTAGTGTGGATAAGCAGATGTAGACCTGTGTGAGGAATACAACTGTCTGCGTGGGTGTGCCATGCAAATACAAAGTAATGTCATGTGGTCTGTCATGCCGCCACACACTGTGTGTGTATTGTAGTCAGACAGTAGGTATGTTGTATTAGACACATACCCTGCAACTGCACAGATGTACGCAGACTGTGTAGAAGTCTGCCTCATATGTTCGCTGTGTTCCACGTAACAGTAACAGTCCGGTGCCCTCATGATAACTGATGACAGGAAACAACGACAAATATGCGAGGAAGACACCAAATCAGACGGAAATGCCATACACATGCATAACATATCACTGTGCCCACTATCAATGTTTCTAAGAGCAACATGACATGACTGGCCCCGAGTGTCCCACTATCACATAAGGCCGTGTCCAGATATACGCTCCCTGAGGTGGAGTGTTATGAACAGACACAGATACATGTGTGTGGAAACATTAGTATCCACTGCAAGATGATGGAATGTGCTACTGTAGGAGGGGTAGTACTGTCCGCAGGTATGTGCTGAAATGCACATGAAACAGCTGTCTACATGGATTACCCATAGTGGCGACACCTGCACAGACAATTATAGTGGGACATACACACGACCATGCACACAGCTCAGATAGACATACACACACCATAAACAGGCAATGATACACAACGTCTATGGCGTGTATGAGTACAGTGACAGTACAGCAAGGATAGCTGTCTGCTAAGATATACAGCAGATGTCTCCAGGGCGTGCAACACCTTCCAGAACACGGATATTGCATGGACAATGTTTGGATATGCATCGTACCACATTTCTATGTGTCAGCCGTGCAAATATGCGATACATGGGACAGACAGCTGTCCACGCAAGAGAAGCGCTATGGGCATAACATATGTATGTATATATACATCGAGAGAGATACAGACAGACACATGTGGCAAGGCCGGTAGTGGAACCTACACATCACTACCCTATCACACCACAGCAGGACGCATGTGGAGAACACGCTACGGAGGTCGCTAACCACAGCAGGCACACAGGCAGTCCACTAGCTGCATCTCAACATCCGCAAACACAGAGATGTCAGCAGGATATATGTGTGCTGCGGAGCGTCTAAAGCCATAACCTATGAACCCATGCGGCTGGGTGCATAGACACACATATACACACACACAGCTGGCAGGCATGGGAATTGACCTTACCCCTACCTACCCAACCTCACGACAGTATGACACAGGTATGGAACACTCTGAGCACTGAACACAGCACTGTCAGAGGCATACGTCTAGGTGGGTGACATCATCCGCAAAGGAATAGACGCTGATAGCAAATGTATGTGTTGTGAAGCATCTAAAAGCATTACTATCTCCACAGGCAGCTGGAAACACACACACACACACCACACACGGGGAAGCGCTGGGAGTTGAACCTATGCCTACCTATATGAACACACTACAGCATGATGCATTTACAGAATGCGCTACTGAGATTACTGAGCACAGCACTGTCAGAGGCATACTTCTAGGCGGGTGACATCATCCATAAAGGAATAGATGCCCATAGCCAAGGTATGTGTTGTGAAGCATCTAAAAGCATTACTATCTCCAGAGGCAGCTGGAAACACACACACACACACACACACACACACCAGGGGAAGGGCCGGGAGTTGAACCTACGCCTACCTACATGAATACATTACAGCGTGATGCATTTACAGAACGCGCTACCGAGATTACTAAACACAGCACTGTCAGAGGCATACTTCTAGGTGGGTGACATCATCCGTAAAGGAATAGACACCGATAGCCAAGGTATGTGTTGTGAAGCGTCTAAAAGCATTACTATCTCCAGAGGCAGCTGGAAACACACACACACACGGGGAAGGCCTGGGAGTTGAACCTACGCCTACCTACATGAACACACTACAGCATGATGCATTTACAAAATGCGCTACCGAGATTACTGAGCACAGCACTGTCAGAGGCATACTTCTAGGCGGGTGACATCATCTGTAAAGGAATAGACGCCAACAGCCAAGTTATGTGTTGTGAAGCGTCTAAAAGCATTACTATCTCCAGAGGCAGTTGGAAACACACACACCGGGAAGGGCCGGGAGTTGAACCTACACCTACCTACATGAACACACTACAGCATAATGCATTTACAGAACGCGCTACTGAGATTACTGAGCACAGCACTGTCAGAGGCATACTTCTAGGCAGGTGACATCATCCGTAAAGGAATAGACGCTGATAGCCAAGGTATGTGTTGTGAAGCATCTAAAAGCATTACTATCTCCAGAAGAAGCTGGACACACACACCCGGAAGGACCGGGAGTTGAACCTATGCCTACCTACATGAACACACTACAGCATGATGCATTTACAGAACGCGCTACCGAGATTACTGAGCACAGCACTGTCAGAGGCATACTTCTAGGCGGGTGATATCATCCGTAAAGGAATAGACGCTGATAGCCAAGGTATGTGTTGTGAAGCATCTAAAAGTATTACTATTTCCAGAGGCAGCTGGAAACACACACACACACACACGGGGAAGGGCCGGGAGTTGAACCTACGCCTTCCTACATGAACACACTACAGCATGATGCTTTTACAGAACGCACTACCGAGATTACTGAGCACAGCACTGTCAAGAGGCATACTCCTAGGCGGGTGATATCATCTGCAGAGGCAAGGCAGCCGATAGGGAATGAAAACAGAGTGCGCAGTCACACAGCATGTTACTATCCCAAGGTGGGCGTACAGTAACACGGCAGTGCTGCCCTCGGGAATACTAACTAACTACGGAGCACAACATCACGACATGGATTCGGGATGCACCACAGACAGTACACCCTATGAGAGAGCAACCGGCGTGCATGATGTACGCAGCCATTGTGGCATAGCAACTACATATAACTCACCTGGACTGCCACCATGGCTATGCAGGATGTCATTGGCCAAGGCTACACGCCTAGTATCAGACGTCGGTGCCGACTGTACTGTGTCTCCACGCATGGTGTACTGGGCATGCCCACACACCTAGCAGTCGCAAAGGGGAAACATACATGCACACGGGGTATACTCACAGAAGGGCGCAGTGTGCACTATACTGTGTGTCCATCTACACAACTGCTTACTGGGCATGCTCACACACTTAGCATTTGCAGAGTGCAGACATGCATACACATGGGGTTGAATCATGAAAGGGCAGAGTGTGGAACGTCGTGTGTGTCCACCTACACAACAGCAAACCGGGCATGCTCACACACTTGGCGGTTGCAAAGGGGTAACATACATGCACACGGGGTATAATCACAGTCGGGCACGGTGTGCACTGTACTGTGTGTCCATCTACACAACTGCTTACTGGGCATGCTCACACACTTAGCATTTGCAGAGTGCAGACAAGCATACACATGGGGTTGAATCATGAAAGGGCAGAGTGTGGAACGTCGTGTGTGTCCACCTACACAACAGCAAACCGGGCATGCTGACACACCTAGTGGTTGCAAAGGGGGAACATACATGCACACGGGGTATGATCACAGACGGGCGCAGTGTGCACTGTACTGTGTGTTTATCTACACAACTGCTTACCGGGCATGCTCACACACTTAGCACCTGCAAAGTAAAGACATGCATACACATGGAGTGTGAGCATGAAAGGGCAGAGTGTGGAACTTCGTGTGTGTCCACCTACACAACAGCAAACCGGGCATGCTCACACACTTAGCATGTGCTACGCGCCATCCGGCATGCAGACGGAGTGTACACACTGCAGGTCATGGTCAGGTAAACCCGGCCACACGCACAGGGTGGTCACACATGCAGTTACTCGTACACACACAGATGACATCACAGGCATCACGGGTGCAGGTCAAACATGTACACACTGCAGTGAACACTGCAGCTGCCATGCCAGCACCATGTCATCGGTGCAGCAGTATGCCTCACGGTCCAACAACAGCATGTGACATATGTCCACAGGTCTGTATAGCGGTGTACACCAGTCGTGCAGAGTACACAGTATACATAGACAGGTCGGCTCCACACATGCCACGGCCCTGACACAGCTATGACACAAGACTGCTGCTGTACCAGAGTGAACCAACGTCCAGATATGTCATACATGTGATTGTCTGGCTGTGTGCATGGACTGCACACAGGACACATATGAAGCCTGTGATGTACCACATGCATAACACTGGCATACGCGGTGCTACACACACGAATGGAAGGTGGACACATGTCTGTGGTATGCTCCCACTACAGGGTGTAGCGGTGTTGCCTGGGACACATACCCTTGTATTGTTTGCCTGTGACAGCTGTGATACCATACCACAGTCCATGTTCTATGTATGTCAACACACATGTCAAAACGTAGCAATGCATACACACATGGCAACAGGGGACACATGTGACACATGTACTGTGCATGGCGCAGCCATGCATGAGCAGTGGCCGATGTCCATAACATGGTTGCAACTCCCTACCACATGCGTACCCATCATGGGGGCCGTTATATGGTGACATAGTAACAGCACGTATGGTGGTATGTGTGTACATCATGTGTTTAAACACCTGTCCACATGCATGTGTGCAGGTGGTGGCTCACAGGTGTGTCACACACCATCCTACCCTGCCATGTGCATACAGTATGCTATGTCGCTGTTACATGACAGTGCTGCCATAATGCATACCCATTGGTCAGGTGTCATCGACTGTATGTCACATGGCTACTGTAACACCTACCACCTCCCAAGTGCATATATCGGCACATCTGCTGGATACAGTGTTGGTACGCATAATGCACTACATACCGCTGCATGCCTGCACATGTCTCATATGGCGGGTGTGGCATTCCCAGCACCGATATGTGTGCAGGAATGTGTGCCCATGTATGCCACATATCGGGGGGACTATGTCCCACGTGCCACACATCCCTGTACACCATAGTAGAGATCTGTACATACCTCAGTGTGGGGTGCATGGATGTGGATGGTGCAGTACATGCAACACGTCATCTCTCCATGTATACATGTGTGGTCACCACCATCTGTGTGTGTCAACATGTTTGTATGTCTGCTGCCTGGTGTGAGGGTGTATGCAGATGTACTGTTGTGAATGGTCACTAACCACACAGGGTGACCATCCCATACTGGTGCTGCATTACACAACCCTGTCAGTACCATAGGTGTGAGCCATACTGGCCATCTGTGCAAGTCCGCCCCCTGTGACATGGCATGTGGGTGCATTGTATTGTGAGGGTGCTGACCACACAGGCAGGTGTCCCCATCTGCACACTATGGGGTGTGTGCCATAGTGGTGTACACCCCACGATTGCGGCCGTATTCCTGTACTGGTACAGCATCCTACTGCTGCACAGCGTGCACCACAGCTGACAGGTGACACCTGAGGTCAGTGGCCAGCACGCTGTGTACGACACCTGCACACAATGTCACCATACCTGTACTGTGTCCTGCCATGTATGTGATGTCTCTGTCCACTGTAGCCTGTGGCACCGACCACAGGCGTCAGTTGCAGTATATGTGTGGACATGTGTCATGTACTGTGTAAACAACGTTAAACTATGTCTGGCTCCGTACATTCTGCTCTTCAAGTTTTCCCTTAGAACTTCTCTACTTGCAATCTAAACTGTCTATTCTCTATCACAAAAGCTCAGCACTTGCTCCTAAAGCATTCTTATATAGGTAAAGTACATATATACTAAACATAGTACTACATTAGCCTAGAATCCCCTTGAGTACCCATTTCCCTATAGGTCCCTTCTGACTCAGTTACACAGCAAACGCTTTCACGTTTTCTAGCATGTCGAAGGGTCAATTGCTAGCGTCCTCTCCTGTTCAGCTGGTGAATCTGGGCATCCTGAGGCAATGTTACAATTGCCTCATGTACACAGACAACCCACACCTTCCCCCGCAAAACACAAATACATGTGAGAGATGCAACTATATAGCCAAACTGGAGGCTGAGCTCTCTCCACTCAGGACTGGCAAGACTAGACAGGAGGAGAAGGACACCACGCACACCACAAACCCAGCTTCACATAGAACTATCACAACTGCAAAACAAACACATAAACACACAAAGACATACTCGGAGGCACTGTTCAAACATATACCAAAACTACAAAGGCCTCCAAAGCAGACACCCAAGCAACTGCCTCCTCAAGACATAGGACATGCAACACAGTTCTCAAAGTCAGTGTGCTAAACAGCCACAGCCCTTAAGGCCACACGCAATGCCAGACACACTTGTTATAGGTGACGCCATAGTCAGGCACACTGATGTCCCACCCACCAGACTGAACAAGGAAATGATCACAGTAGGCTGCCTGTCGGGCGCTAGAATCCGCCACATAACACAAGCACTCAGGTCACTCTGCAGCATGTACAAGTATGATGCAGTCATTGTCCATGCCGGTGTGAACGACCTGAGACATACCTCCCTGGACTACATGAAAAGAGACATAGAGGGGCTCTCGGATTATGTAGCCCAGGCCGGCATGGCCTTGACCCTGAGCAGTATCCTACCCTCACCAAGAATGATGCCACAATACAGAGTCAAAATGATCAGCTTTAATAATTGGCTTAATTACCGGTGTCAGTCTAAGGGGGTCCAATGTCTGTTTGCCTGGGATGACATGCTTGACAAGCCACGCTGCTTTGCAAGGGATGGCTTGCACCTGTCACCCCTGGGCTTCCGGATATTGGCAAAGGCTCCTGCCGCCCCCATGGTGCCTTTTTCAGGCAAGGCTCAAATGATAAATCTACCGCCCTAGACAACAAACCTGGAAAGAACTAAGGGTAATACTGCTCAATGCCAGACGTCTAAACCTCAAGTTGCACGCCCTCAAAGCCCTCCTCAGTATGGAGAACATCGATGTCTGTGCTGTGACTGAAACCTGGTTCAAGGCTCCTGAGAGCACCCCAGCACTATCAGGTTATACCTCATACCACGCGTTCCGGCCCCAAATCCGGACCGAACCACAAAAGTAGGGGGAGTCTCCATATGCATAAAGGATACCCACACCTCCAGGTTAGTGGCAATGCACGTAGCAGCGGAGACCATCCAGGTGCAATTAACCATAGGTAGAACTGCCCTACAGTTTGTAGCATGCTACAGACCACCCTCGCAAACTCAGGATACCCACACAGCCTTCCTGAAGACACTGGAGAGTATGAATGTCTCACCAAACACCATCATATTGGGTGACATCAACTACCCAAACATAGACCGGGAACATTACCCAAGACCCAACACCCTAGCCCAAAGGTTCCTGGAGTTCATACACCCAAATGCTATGGAACAACTAGTCACCATACCCACAAGAGGAGGAACTATACTAGACCTGATCATCACACATGGGGATGACATGCTCCACACCAGATGTATATCCCTCATTGGTGAGATCAGACCATAAATTCATCTCACTGGAGATCCACATCCCGCCCCCAACCCCAGCAAAGGAGACCATGGTGAAGAACTTCTCAAAAGCAAACTTCACACTTCCTAAGACTGGAGTGGTACCCTTCAAGGCCTCCGAGCCAGTGGAAAATACAACCCACGCTGCTGAAACCCTTACAAATGCCTTCTACGAGCACCTTCAGGAATGTATGGATCAAGCAATCCCTAATAACATCAGGACTCTTTCCACCAAAGGCAGGCACATGGTCTGGTGGACCACAGCCAGAAACAAACTCTACAACAAGAGGAGAAAGCTACTACATGACAGAGCAAAATCACTAACAGGGAAGGCATCTCTGATCAATACTAGCAGTAAAATACGATCACTCATACAATCATCCAAGGACACCTGTGGGAGAGGACTTGCGAAAGACACAAAAGACAACCATAAGGCCTTCTTTAGCTATGGTAGAAACATGGGTGGAAGCTCACAGCTATGCTCGGAATTAGTCCAGAATGGTACAATGATCACTGAACCCACAGACATTGCCAACATACTGGCAGACAGGTTCCGTGCATATTTCTCCCCTCCATCCCCCCCAAGAGGAGAGATATCTATCCCACCAGAGTCTAGCCTCCCAAACATCTCAGATGCCCAGGTGAGAGCTGCTCTCTCTAAAGCGGAAAACACAGAATCAATGGGACCGGACGGTGTCCCCGGCTGTGTGCTACATGACCTCGATGATGATCTAAACCCACACATAAGGCTGCTGTTTAATCTTAGCCTTACTACAGGATACATACCCAAAGAATGGCGTACGGCAACTGTGGTCCCACTCCACAAAGGCGGTGCTTCTATGGACCCTGGACATTACCACCCTATAAGCTTGATGAGCCTTGTCTGCAAAGCTGTGGAGGGGATCATAATGGAGCTCATAAATGAGGACATTGGTGACCTACATACACTGGATCATACCTAAGTCGGCTTTGTCAAGGGCAGATCCTGCCTCTTGAACCTGGTCGACCTTTTTGGAAGAGTCACTAAGTCCATTGATGAGGGTAAGGCAGTTCACACAGCCTACCGTGACCTAGCAAATGCGTTCGACACAATACCCCATGCGGGCATCATAGAAAAGCTCACCTGCGTAGATGTAGACCCATATGTCACAAGATGGGTTGCAAACCGGCTCAAGGACAGAACCCACAGGGTTAGAGTTCCTGGTGCCATGTCAGACTCTAAGCCGGTCACAAGCGGGGTCCCACAGGGCTCAGTCCTGGGCCCCCTCTTGTTCAGCATTTATTTTTCTGACGTGCAGGCAAACATAGGGGGATTGTGGCTGACAAAGTATGTAGATGACTGCAAACTGGGCACCATAATCGACACCCCATCAGACACAGACAT